>NC_083612.1:1513081-1578081 GCF_963584025.1 Labrus mixtus | reverse complement strand
TACCTGAAATGAGCGTGATCTAGAAACACAGTTAAGCAGTGAGTACAGTATGTTATTCTTCTTTTCTCTAGTCCCTCAATTAAACAACTTTTATACACGAGGGGAGGAGTCAGCCGGCCGTCCCGGCAATGTAAACAAACTGAAGATAGGACTCTGAAAACTCTGAAAACATCACAGACAGTGGGACTCGGGTGTTACACCCATTGTAGACAGTCATGACTCACAGAGTTATTTTCAGAGGATATACTTGATTTATATTACATTTAAGTGTGAAACATCACATATAAAGACTTTAAGCAGATCGTCATAACGTCTCCTGTTGCATTGTAATGTCTCCTGTTGCGTCGTAACGTCTCCTGTTGCGTCGTAACGTCTCCTGTTGTGTCGTAACGTCTCCTGTTGCGTTGTAACGTCTCCTGTTGCGTTGTAACGTCTCCTGTTGCGTTGTAACGTCTCCTGTTGCGTTGTAACGTCTCCTGTTGTAACGTCTCCTGTTGCGTTGTAACGTCTCCTGTTGTGTTGTAACGTCTCCTGTTGCGTTGTAACGTCTCCTGTTGTGTGGTAATGTCTCCTGTTGTGTTGGTATGTTCTCCTGTTGAGTTGTAACGTTTCCTGTTGAGTTGTAACGTCTCCTGTTGTGTCGTAACGTCTCCTGTTGTGTTGTAACGTCTCCTGTTGTGTTGTAACGTCTCCTGTTGCGTTGTAACGTCTCCTGTTGCGTTGTAACGTCTCCTGTTGCGTTGTAACGTCTCCTGTTGCGTTGTAACGTCTCCTGTTGTAACGTCTCCTGTTGTGTCGTAACGTCTCCTGTTGTGTTGTAACGTCTCCTGTTGTGTTGTAACGTCTCCTGTTGCGTTGTAACGTCTCCTGTTGTGTTGGTATGTTCTGCTGTTGCGTTGTAACGTCTCCTGTTGCGTTGGTATGTTCTGCTGTTGCGTTGTAACGTCTCCTGTTGCGTTGTAACGTCTCCTGTTGTGTTGTAACGTCTCCTGTTGCGTTGTAACGTTTCCTGTTGTGTTGTAACGTCTCCTGTTGTGTTGTAACGTCTCCTGTTGTGTTGGTATGTTCTCCTGTTGTGTCGTAACGTCTCCTGTTGTGTTGTAACGTCTCCTGTTGCGTTGTAACGTCTCCTGTTGCGTTGTAACGTCTCCTGTTGCGTTGTAACGTCTCCTGTTGTAACGTCTCCTGTTGCGTTGTAACGTCTCCTGTTGTGTTGTAACGTCTCCTGTTGCGTTGTAACGTCTCCTGTTGAGTTGTAACGTCTCCTGTTGCGTTGTAACGTCTCCTGTTGTGTTGTAACGTCTCCTGTTGTGTTGTAACGTCTCCTGTTGTGTGGTAATGTCTCCTGTTGTGTTGGTATGTTCTCCTGTTGAGTTGTAACGTTTCCTGTTGAGTTGTAACGTCTCCTGTTGTGTCGTAACGTCTCCTGTTGTGTTGTAACGTCTCCTGTTGTGTTGTAACGTCTCCTGTTGCGTTGTAACGTCTCCTGTTGCGTTGTAACATCTCCTGTTGCGTTGTAACGTCTCCTGTTGTGTCGTAACGTCTCCTGTTGTGTTGTAACGTCTCCTGTTGTGTTGGTATGTTCTGCTGTTGCGTTGTAACGTCTCCTGTTGTGTCGTAACGTCTCCTGTTGTGTTGTAACGTCTCCTGTTGCGTTGTAACGTCTCCTGTTGTGTCGTAACGTCTCCTGTTGTGTCGTAACGTCTCCTGTTGTGTCGTAACGTCTCCTGTTGTGTCGTAACGTCTCCTGTTGTGTCGTAACGTCTCCTGTTGCGTTGTAACGTCTCCTGTTGTGTTGTAACGTCTCCTGTTGCGTTGTAACGTCTCCTGTTATAACGTCTCCTGTTGTGTCGTAACGTCTCCTGTTGTGTTGTAACGTCTCCTGTTGTGTTGTAACGTCTCCTGTTGTGTTGTAACGTCTCCTGTTGCGTTGTAACGTCTCCTGTTGTGTTGGTATGTTCTGCTGTTGCGTTGTAACGTCTCCTGTTGCGTTGGTATGTTCTGCTGTTGCGTTGTAACGTCTCCTGTTGCGTTGTAACGTCTCCTGTTGTGTTGTAACGTTTCCTGTTGTGTTGTAACGTCTCCTGTTGTGTTGTAACGTCTCCTGTTGTGTTGTAACGTCTCCTGTTGTGTTGTAACGTCTCCTGTTGCGTTGTAACGTTTCCTGTTGTGTTGTAACGTCTCCTGTTGCGTTGTAACGTCTCCTGTTGTGTTGTAACGTCTCCTGTTGTGTTGTAACGTCTCCTGTTGCGTTGTAACGTTTCCTGTTGTGTTGTAACGTCTCCTGTTGCGTTGTAACGTCTCCTGTTGTGTTGTAACGTCTCCTGTTGTGTTGTAACGTCTCCTGTTGTGTTGTAACGTCTCCTGTTGCGTTGGTATGTTCTGCTGTTGCGTTGTAACGTCTCCTGTTGCGTTGTAACGTCTCCTGTTGTGTTGTAACGTTTCCTGTTGTGTTGTAACGTCTCCTGTTGCGTTGTAACGTCTCCTGTTGCGTTGTAACGTCTCCTGTTGTGTTGTAACGTCTCCTGTTGCGTTGTAACGTTTCCTGTTGTGTTGTAACGTCTCCTGTTGTGTTGTAACGTCTCCTGTTGTGTTGTAACGTCTCCTGTTGCGTTGTAACGTCTCCTGTTGCGTTGTAACGTCTCCTGTTGCGTTGTAACGTCTCCTGTTGTGTTGTAACGTCTCCTGTTGTGTTGTAACGTCTCCTGTTGCGTTGGTATGTTCTGCTGTTGCGTTGTAACGTCTCCTGTTGCGTTGGTATGTTCTGCTGTTGCGTTGTAACGTCTCCTGTTGTGTTGTAACGTCTCCTGTTGTGTTGTAACGTCTCCTGTTGCGTTGTAACGTCTCCTGTTGTGTTGTAACGTCTCCTGTTGTGTTGTAACGTCTCCTGTTGCGTTGGTATGTTCTGCTGTTGCGTTGTAACGTCTCCTGTTGCGTTGGTATGTTCTGCTGTTGCGTTGTAACGTCTCCTGTTGTGTTGTAACGTCTCCTGTTGTGTTGTAACGTCTCCTGTTGCGTTGTAGCGTCTCCTGTTGTGTTGTAACGTCTCCTGTTGTGTTGTAACGTTTCCTGTTGTGTTGTAACGTCTCCTGTTGTGTTGTAACGTCTCCTGTTGTGTTGTAACGTCTCCTGTTGTGTTGTAACGTTTCCTGTTGTGTTGTAACGTCTCCTGTTGCGTTGTAACGTCTCCTGTTGTGTTGTAACGTCTCCTGTTGTAACGTCTCCTGTTGCGTTGTAACGTCTCCTGTTGTGTTGGTATGTTCTGCTGTTGCGTTGTAACGTCTCCTGTTGTGTTGTAACGTCTCCTGTTGTGTTGTAACGTTTCCTGTTGTGTTGTAACGTCTCCTGTTGTGTTGGTATGTTCTGCTGTTGCGTTGTAACGTCTCCTGTTGCGTTGGTATGTTCTGCTGTTGCGTTGTAACGTCTCCTGTTGTGTTGTAACGTCTCCTGTTGTGTTGTAACGTCTCCTGTTGCGTTGTAACGTTTCCTGTTGCGTTGTAACGTTTCCTGCTGCGTTGTAACGTCTCCTGTTGTGTTGTAACGTCTCCTGTTGTGTTGGTATGTTCTGCTGTTGTGTTGTAACGTCTCCTGTTGTGTTGGTATGTTCTGCTGTGAGAGGAGTGGGAGTAAAGAAGTGCTGCGGCAGGAGAGTGGTGTGTGTGTGAGCCTGAAAGCTGGAGATAGCAGTTTGCTTGACTTGGAGTTTCATTAATCAATGATCAAGGACACGTGCAGAAAAAAAAGTGGTGGTCACTGACAGTATTGTTGATGGTTCAGAAGAGAAAAATCCATCTGGTTGACTTTGAATGGGGGAATTGTCTTCTTCAACCTTTGTAGAAAAAAAGAGTTGAGCACCTATTTTCTGACAGGAAGACGTAACAGTTTCTCTCTTTTTGACCCCCTGCGGTCCTGCACGCAGCCGAAGGAAGATAACCAAGACAGACTGAAAACTCGCTTTAAAAATATGAAATAATTTCAAAATGAAGCAACAAATTAAAACGAGTGAGTGACAGACGGAGAGATGAAAGTGGGAGTTTGACGTGGAAACAAAAAGGGGACTGATGAAGACACAGGAACAGGAGAGGAGAGGAGGAGGGGGGTTATCTGTCTCCCACCCTGAGCTCCAATTAGAGTGATGAAGAGCAGTGGAGGAGGTGCGTGTGTGTGTGTGTGTGTGTGTGTGTGTGTGTGTGTGTGTGCGTGTGTGTGTGTGTGTGTGTGTGTGTGTGTGTGTGTGTGTGTGTGTGTGTGTGTGTGTGTGTGTGTGCGTGTGTGTGTTTTTTTGGGAGACATCAGGTGAAAACGAGGTCATTCTCTCCTCCTTGAGATATTTACAACCCAGCATGAGTGCCCTGACGAGAAGAAGAAAAAAAAAAAGCGGACAGTGGCGTCAGCCCAGAAAGAGAAAAAAAACAAAACACATCTGGGTGCCTGCTGACTTGACAAAATACAAAAAGTCTGTCTGTCCCTTTTCAATGTCAGAGAGCAGCACAGCCCGGATCCGTCCTCACCTGAGCAGGAGAGATAATAAGGAGCCTCGTCTGCCCTTTCCCCCCCCCCATCCTCCAGATCATTAACATAATTCTGTATTAATCAGCGCCGCCTCCGCTACTCAGCCGCAGAGATCTAAAATGACCTGAAACTTTGCCTCTGCCTCCTCCTGCTCCCAGAGACATGAGATGTGAGGCTTTCTTTTTAGGGGGCGGGGAGATGGAGTAGGTGCTGAAATATCCCAAGGATTGGGATCCCACTCCTGGAATAAAAAAAGGGGAAGCCTTTGATGTGGCGATGGAGTTGTGTTCTAATGAGGCTGGTTACGCAGCGATCTGTCCCTGCCAGAGTAGAGGTGGCATCACAGAGCGGCAGCCAGCCTCGCTAAAACACTCCTGCTGTTCCCGGTTTGTTCAGCCAGGCTCCGTCACAGCCGGCCCCAGTGCTACACTTTGTGGCTGTACATCCACACTTTAAATTATTCATCGGCCTGCAGCAGAACCTCGCAAACAGAGAGGAGACGCGCATCAGCTGCTGTTAGCACTCAACACGTTTCATTTTTAAACCCGGCTTATGTGTAACGCTGTTGTTGATCTGTGTGTGTGTGTGTGTGTGTGTGTGTGTGTGTGTGTGTGTGTGTGTGTGTGTGTGTGTGTGTGTGTGGAAAGGTTTGAAAATCTTTGAATCAGGGAGGTACTTACCACTGCTACCCAGTTTAATATATTTTACATTATAGCACTGTTAGTGTAATGAGAGCTTTATTTATGAGGCTCTTTTTAATCATACAGTTACAAGGTGCTTCAAAGACAAAAAATAAAAGAACAGCATAATAAAAAGAACAACTAAACCTTTACAGAGGGGTTATTAAAAGCCACCTAAAACAGTCAAGACTGTGCAGCTTCTAAAGATCAGGGAGGACAAATCAAGCTGAGATAATGTGGCCGATTTACGGCCCCCCCTTCAGACTCGAGTAAACAAAGTCGTGGTTGTGGCGGTTGTAAAGATTATCCGAACAGATTTCCGTGTGGAGTAAGGGGTCGGATCTGCAGAAGAACGTAGTGACTGCAACAATTTCACTCACTATTTCACAAAAACTCTGTGCGCGCCGCGGTCCATCAGCGCTGCGCACTACGCCGTAGTCAGCTGCCACTCTAGTCAATCATTGTGTTCACACGGCGAGCGTTTCAGTTTGTCTCCGGAGCGTGCCACCATGCTCTGCTCCGTTTCAAATACACTGCAGGCAGAATAGAACGACCCAGGCAGGAAGTCAGACAAGGAAACGCGCAGAGCATCTGATCAATTTCAAAATAAAACACAACATAATCAAAACATGACGTCAAAACAGACGCCGAATGAAGAACGAATCAGAAAAATAAAAATAAAGCTCTGGACAGAGTGACATCACACTCTAGCACAGAGGGATCTTTCAGCTCCGCTCTCGGGATTACTTATGACTGAGGGACATTCGTCTTCTTGTTTTGTTGACTTTTTTACTGTGTTTCTTTTTCCCCCGTTTTTTTTTTTTTTTAAAAGATGTTACACTTCACTTAGCAGACACTTTTATCCAAAGCGATGTACATCAGAGAGTAAGAACAACAGTAATCCATTCATACAGTGGGAGCAATACAGGGTTAAGTGTCTTGCCCAAGGACACACCAGACATGTTCCTCAGCTGGGGATTGAACCCTTGATCTACTGGTTGAGAGGCAATGACTCTACCAACTGAGCCACAGCCACAGATGAGACTTTGCTTTGATGAACAGTGATCCTGTTTTGTACTTGATCTTTTTGATTTTTGTAAAAAAAAAAAAAAAAAAAAGGTTTTTTATTGTTGTTCAAATATATCTCGATTTGGTACTCGACGGGGCGGTGGGTATTGTTTATCCTGGTGTGTTGGCAACAAACTGAAAAATAAAGCAACAGCATGTTTTTCTCTTGATTACTTTATTTGTGTCTTATTTTGAGTCGTGTTAGTCAGATACAGACAGAACACTGCAGGATTTCTCCATAATGGAAGGCTGTCCACGTCTTGTGCACACCTCTTCATCCATACCAGGTCCAAAGGCACTCACACGAGTCAAACCAACTGGACCTTGAGGGTGAAGCGTGCTTGGTGCACGGTGCAGATTGCATAGTGAGAGTTCGCTCTCAGATCATCTCTAGAGTGATTGAAGACGACATCGTTGACATTTATTCTATAAATATCTTAAAAATCCTTTCTTACACAGGCCCGACTGAATGATTGAGGTCTGTCCCTGTTTGCTATTCACAGAGTCGTATATGACACATTTCAGTTATATATGGATGTGTCACAGATATAAGCCACTGTGCATCTGTCATGTCATGTACTATCTCTTTCATATGCTTCCCTGAAGCATCTCTCAGACATGATATTCATAACACTGCTGACTTCAGACGTCTGTTAGAGTGATGGCTTTGTGTTTTTTGAAGAAAGGTGTCTGCAGTGTAAATGTTCCCTTACTGCTTTATTCACAAACGACAGCACCGACACAGACAGCGACACGGGCTTCTTACAATATTGATGCATCTGATTTGAGAATAAATTCTGCAGAAGATTCATAAATGTTCTGCTGGAAAGTTTGCGATCAAGGAGGGAGTGTGTTCACGTTACATATATTTCTCAGAAATATTTTAGTGGATCTCTTCGGTGGAGGTTAAAGGCAGGGTTTTGAAAACTAGCATGGTTTTGAAAGTAGCATTCCCTCTGCGCTCCCTCTAAAGCCACGCCCCCTCACTTACATGCACGAGCGCCGTCCCTCCAGAAGTGGACCTCAGCTCATCTCTGTCATTGTGTAGAAACTACGTCGTCTCATTCAGCGGTAAGTAAACTCACAGTTTAAACTCCTGAAGTCATCGGTGAGGAGCTTTGAGTGTGAGCTAGAGCACGCAAGAGGTAGAGAGCGAGCAGGGAGACAGGGAGGCGTCTGATTGGTTCATCAGATTAGTACCTCGTGGCAGACATTGGTTGAAGTTTTTACAGACTTACAAACTGATACAGATGATGGATTTTCTTTGTTCCTTTTTTCAGAGAACCTGAGTTATTAATTTCTGTCAGGACCTAAAGACAATTTACACCAGAATCTGAAAAAGTGGATCTGGAGGAAATGACCAACCCTGCCTTCAAAGTGTTCTTGCAGATACAACATCACAGGTATAAGTAGAGTTCAGTGGTAGCATCGCGACTTTCTGTATCAGATACCATGTGTTGGGAATGATACCATATGTGTTTATTTTATGTAGGCTAGTATCAGAAAGTACCAAAGCCTTAAATAACCAACAGATCTGCAGTCGTATTTGCAACTCAAAGCTGCCGCGAGCGAAAGGCGAGAGAGCGCGGCGTTAGTTTGTTACACAGCAGCTACTTTTAAAGAACACACTAAGCTGCCACAGCTCTGCAGAAGCCTGCAGGAAGGTGCCAGGCTTTGTTTAAAAGCAGCTGAAGCTGGCTTCATACCAACTGTGCTGTCTCTGCCCTCCTAAACAAAGCAGCTCTTATTCAGTCACAACACAGCAGACTGTTCTCATTCACAGGTCGGCATATAAGATTGTTCCATCAGGTCTCCTTGGCACTGAGTTAAGACGCATGTACAGAGCTTCACATCACTGATCAGTGACTGAAATTCAGACATTTCGGCTTCTTTGTGAAAATCTGCAGAGAAAACGTTCATAATTGTTGTTGAAAGACTGAATTGTCTTCCTTTTTGTACAGAGGACCTCCATGCAACTATAAACACTGCATCCTTTTCAATGAGACTCTGCACAGGGATTTAGTGGCAGTACATTTATTTTACACCATAGTGATGAAATTTCTATCCATCCGGAGATCACATGCAGCCTGCACGAATCAAGGATTAACGTTGATCCTTTGTACCACAACTTAAAACCCTGAATTGTGACGTTAACTTCTCCCCTCGCCTGAAAAGTGCGTCTTCTCCCCACCAGCCAAATTGATTTCTGGGGCATCGTCAAGCAGTTGGCAACTATCGTTTGGTTGCAAAAATGCAAAACAAAAAGCAAAGACATGAAGCAAAAATAGTACGAAGCTATAAAACAGCAGCGCTCCTACTGCCAGGGAACTTAATTGGAGAGGGGGGCTTACAGAAATTGTTTGCGAACAACTGGTAAAATTTAAAATAATTTTAAAAACATGTGTGGTTGGCCAAAGTTATTTGCTAAAAATGTATGCAGATATAGCTTTAAACTTAAAGGTCATATATCCTCCTCCTCTTCTTCTTCTTCAGTGTAAATAAGTGTCAGAGCTCCTCAAAACATGTGTGTGAAGTTTCTTGTTCTAAATCCACTCTGATCCTGTATTTGATCATGTCTATAAACTCCTCTATTTCAGCCCTGCTCAGAACAGGCTGTTTCTGTGTCTGTACCTTTAAATATGTAAATGAGCTGTGTCTGACCACGCCCCCTCTCTGGAAGGGCTTGGGTGTACTCGAGCTTTCTCGCTCCATGTCCTATTGTTTACGGTGAGAAGGCAGACTCAGAGGGCAGAACAAACACCTAGCTGTGGGAGTGTCACCCACCTGGGGGAGGGGCTACTGCCCTTTGTGATGTCATGAAGGGAAAATCTCCAAACGGCCTGTTTGACACACACATTTTCTGAAAAGTGGAGCAGGCAAAAGAGAGGATGGACTTTTCTCATCATTGGGGGGTTTGTAGACTAGAGACACATGTTAGAGTTAGAGGAACATGGAGAAGAGGATTTTATATAATATGTGTCCAGATCAGTCTAAATAAACAAACTTAAACAGTACTGTTGGGCTCCCTGAGTGTGTGTTAAAGTCGTCCTATCCTGTAAACTAACCACAATTCCTACACTGACGATGAAACGTGACCGGGGAATAGAAGAGCACAGAATTCAGTCTGCCCGCTGGCCAATCAAGATCCAGAATTAAACAACCTGCCACAAAGTTGGACATCGACCTTCTGTTTACCTGTGTTGATTTTCAGTCTCTGAACTCTGCACTTTCTAATTCACAATTGATTGGCTGTGGCTGTAAGTCTGTTTTAGCTGCTTTCCCTTTTTGTTCTGTTTCTCCACAGCTCTACTTTACCCCTGAGGTGAGTTTACAGTTTATATTTCTTCAAGACAAACCGTGCCGATGCGCCTCGTTACTCTAGAGAACAAAAAGAGTGAGTCTGCATGTAGAAGGATCCATTCCATCCTGACATGAATGTGGGACTTGTAGTCATGTTTAGCATGTTTGTGGACACTGGGCTCCCTCCATTCTCACATTTATTTTTCATACTTTGTATATTATCTTGTTCAGTCTATGTTACCAGAATGATTGGCGTCTCGGTCAGTGGTTCTCAACTGGTCGAGCCTCAGGACCACCAACTCCTTCATGAACAATCACGACCCAAATTTGTAATTTTTCCATCCAACCATTCAGATTTATTTCAGTTTGAACCTCAGACGGTAGAAAACATGTGACTGTACAAGGAAAAGGACTAAGAAACATGCAGAGGCTTTTCAGGTCAGGTACAATCAGTTCTATCTGAACCAGTTCTCCACCAGCTACTGGTCCAATGTGCACACTTTGATATTATCCAATGATATCTTAGGAGGACCCTTTCAGGTGCAGTCCTGCTCACGCCCCAGAGCTGGCTAAACACTGAAGCTTCAGTGTCCACCACATGGCAACCTGCGTGAGCACCAACTCTAGAGAGGAGGGGGGGGGGGGAGGGACAGCTCTCTATAATGTTTAGAATATGGACTGCAGTACCCATTTTAAACACATATTGCTCCTTTAATTTGTGTCTGCAGTGGATGCATAATGCATAAGAAGTAGATTATTAACTGGTCTTGGAAAACCAAGAAGGGGGGGGCCCAAAATCAGCTTGATTATCTTGGGAGTATAAAACCCGCTTTGGGGATGTCACTAGAATTTGAACATCATCTGGGACCCTAGATCATTATATGTGTGTGATGTTTAAACTCATGTACGTGTTCTCTGATCTTTACTTGTTTGTTTTTTTTGTCTTTTCTTTATCACCAGACTGATGAATAGTAGCACCCATCTCTTTCATCGGGCTGATTGAATTCCATGTTTAGAAAGGTCTGATTTGCTAAAGTGCCAAGGGGCCAATTATTTACCTTTTCATTCCACACTTCCACGTCGGACCTTTAAAGCTGTGAATTAAAATGTGCTAACAACGCCACGATAATCTCTGACATGAAGTCGGAGTTGATTTCATAAAAACAATGTTGCATTTAGAACCTTTTGACTTTCACAGATCCGCTCTGCTTAAACAGGAAATACTTTTTTTAATGAAATATTTCTGTGCTGAACGGCAGACATAATTAATGAATAGACTAATTGCCTTCTAATTGAAATGATGATCCCCGTGTAATTAAACAATGTACTGACAGGTAGTGTGACGCAAGCTCCGTATGCCTGTGCCAACAGTGTGAGAGGTATTGTCTCCGACTGGATGGAACAAAATAACACACTCTATTCATTTAATATTTCTTTCATATTCGTGTTTTTTGATAAATGATTGAAGAGCGAGTTTGAGGTTGTTAAAGAGTTGGATCGAGCCCAAAAGCTGCACCACGTTGAAGGTCTGTGTTACAATGAGTTTCTGCAAAAAAACATCTGCAGTGTATGAATGGAATGGAGGAGCTGTCAGCGTGCGAGATGTAATTTAGTCGGACATTCTGAAACATGGCATAGAGCAACGTGACATGTTCAATTAATCAAACGTACACGCTCGCAGTGTATTCAGCAGGTGGATTGCAGCAGTCTGCGCTCGACATTTATCGAAGAAAATCCTGGCCATATTTTGGAGATGGACAATGATATCAGTTCTCTGGTTCACACCTGGGATCAAAAGCAGCTTTCATGCTTGGTTAAATTTACTGAGCTCTCACTGTGTCAAGATACATCAGTGTCAGAGTTTCTCTCACCTATGTTAGCTTCTACACACACCAACACAGACAACAAGGCAGCAGACGGATTTCAAATGTATGAGGCCAAATATTGTTGGTCCCCAAACATTACACAAGAAATGGATACCATTGACCCCATGGTGTTACAGTAAACAACACTTCTTTAGAAGAGTTTTCAAGGTCAGAAAAGTCAAACCTTCAACAAATCAATATGTAAGACCAGGCATGTAAGTTTCTGTCCTGACTCTGAGGCCAGGACAAAGAATTTTAAGAATTTAACCGCCATGTACTCAGACTGTAAATATTAATGAACTAAGCCTGAGGGACGTCCCCCGTCTGTTCCTGCAGGGGGCGCTGGAGTCCCATCGATGGCGGTCTCCATGCTGGAAATGCTGTCTCAGTCTAACTTTCAGTCAACCTAACGACAGGCTGAGAGCTGGAGCTGAGGCGGGTTTTAAACCTCCTGACAAACCGTTACACCGCGCCCACCTGTCAATCAGGTCAGCTACACGCCTTATTGTGAATAACTCTTATCCTTCATCAAATCAAAACTGATGAGTCATCAAAACATTCACCCCCCGTACAGTGTGTGTCCATCGAGACATGAGCTAATCACACCTATTTGGTTTTTTGAACCAGGCTGTAAACATGTTAATCTCTGCTGTAAAAACAGGCTTTTTAGAATGGGTGTGTATGTGACTTCCTGTGCTTCTGCAGCCAGCCTCTAGACAGCCTACAACAGCCTGATTAGTTGCTGTGGAACAGTAAGCGTGAGAGCACAGCAACTTCTTTTTTTCTTTTTTGCCCCTGCACAAAATGGCATCTGACAGAACCAAGGCAAGAGCTGGCAACGCTTTTTTAATGTATCTGTGAATATTTGTTTTGATTTAGCTTGCGTGTGTGTGCAGGTAAGAGAACGAGCGCTTGTTTTCATTATGTTTGTATTTGAGTCATGAGACAAATGAAACACACAGATGTGACTTCACACGATACCCTTAATCATGACTTCCAGTGTTATGGGTTACACTTCATGCTATGCCCAAATCTGTCTTCTGGTGGATAATGATAAACAACTAAATGTAAAGTGAGCCCCTGATATCACGCACACCAGGTCAGAGTTTCTATTCAATTTGACTCTTGTGTCAGCTAGGTAGCGTTCACACTGTGGCAGACTTCTGGTGAGCTGGGTTCAGGACCCGACTGTGCTTCCAGAGGTCAAAGAGAGGAAAAGGAAGAGAGTCAGTGTCCGATTTTCCGTCGACTCATTCCAGCAGCGAGCGTCTGCTGTGTAACCAAGGACACAGAGAGAATGAAAGTCGGCTTTATTGCATAAATAAAGTTAAGTAAACCAACGGGGGTTGTGTTTTTTAAATGTCAGGTATACTGTGCTGGAGGTATGGTAGAAATGGAAGCTGCAGCGACTCGAGGCACAGCTACGCCAGACATGGAAGATGATTTTGATTCAGTACGTGACAAGACTAGAACATATGTGATGATTATATCCTGCAACCGGCGTGCAACCAGCGCGCAACATTTGATGTTAGTGCAATTAATAAATCTGCTTCATTATGTCTTCTGCAGAAAAGTATCTTCTCTGCTCTGTAGTTGACACTGTGATTACATCAAATAACACATAACATTGAAAAACTGCAAAAACTGTCTTTGTAGCCTAACCCCCAATTTCCACATACACCGTGCCCGCCGCGGCCCAACAGCACCACTTCACTACGCTGTAGTTCGCTGTGATCTTGTAGTTCTCATATGATCTTTTAGTTCTCCTGTGGTCTTGTAGTTCTCCTGTGATCTTGTAGTTCTCCTGTGATCTTGTAGTTCTCCTGTGGTCTTGTAGTTCTCCTGTGATCTTGTAGTTCTCTTCTGATCTTGTAGTTCTCCTGTGATCTTGTAGTTCTCCTGTGATCTTGTAGTTCTACTGTGATCTTGTAGTTCTCCTGTGATCTTGTAGTTCTCCTGTGATCTTGTAGTTCTCTTGTGATCTTGTAGTTCTCCTGTGATCTTGTAGTTCTCTTATGATCTTGTAGTTCTCATATGATCTTGTAGTTCTCCTGTGATCTTGTAGTTCTCCTGTGATCTTGTAGTTCTACTGTGATCTTGTAGTTCTCTTGTGATCTTGTAGTTCTATTGTGATCTTGTAGTTCTCTTATGATCTTGTAGTTCTCCTGTGATCTTGTAGTTCTACTGTGATCTTGTAGTTCTCCTGGGATCTTGTAGTTCTCCTGGGATCTTGTAGTTCTCCTGTGATCTTGTAGTTCTACTGTGATCTTGTAGTTCTCCTGGGATCTTGTAGTTCTCTTCTGATCTTGTAGTTCTCCTGTGATCTTGTAGTTCTCTTGTGATCTTGTAGTTCTCCTGTGATCTTGTAGTTCTCTTGTGATCTTGTAGTTCTATTGTGATCTTGTAGTTCTCTTATGATCTTGTAGTTCTCCTGTGATCTTGTAGTTCTACTGTGATCTTGTAGTTCTCCTGGGATCTTGTAGTTCTCCTGTGATCTTGTAGTTCTACTGTGATCTTGTAGTTCTCATGTGATCTTGTAGTTCTCCTGTGATCTTGTAGTTCTCCTGTGATCTTGTAGTTCTCTTGTGATCTTGTAGTTCTATTGTGATCTTGTAGTTCTATTGTGATCTTGTAGTTCTTCTGTCATCTTGTAGTTCTCTTATGATCTTGTAGTTCTTCTGTGATCTTGTAGTTCTCTTGTGATCTTGTAGTTCTTCTGTGATCTTGTAGTTCTCCTGGGATCTTGTAGTTCTCATGTGATCTTGTAGTTCTCATGTGATCTTGTAGTTCTCTTGTGATCTTGTAGTTCTCATGTGATCTTGTAGTTCTCCTGTGATCTTGTAGTTCTCATGTGATCTTGTAGTTCTCATGTGATCTTGTAGTTCTCTTGTGATCTTGTAGTTCTCTTGTGATCTTGTAGTTCTCATGTGATCTTGTAGTTCTCCTGTGATCTTGTAGTTCTCATGTGATCTTGTAGTTCTCTTGTGATCTTGTAGTTCTCATGTGATCTTGTAGTTCTCTTGTGATCTTGTAGTTCTCTTGTGATCTTGTAGTTCTCCTGTGATCTTGTAGTTCTCATGTGATCTTGTAGTTCTCATGTGATCTTGTAGTTCTCCTGTGATCTTGTAGTTCTCATGTGATCTTGTAGTTCTCCTGTGATGTGTGTACAGCTGATCATGGCTGTGCTCACGTTCCAGAAACGGATTCAGTGGGGTCCGACGGGGCAAAGCGGTGGCGCTGATGGACTGCGGCGCACACAGAGTATGTTGGGATTAGGGGTTAGACTCTGATACTTTGACTGGCAATTTCCTGTAGCGCTATGCGTTCCGTCGTTTCACTTCCTGTATCGCTTGATCTTCTCTGTTCAGCTTGACGCCTACGGACCATGGCGCGTGCAGTGGTAAACACAAGCATTGACTAGAAACGGTGTGATCAAGTACAAGGTGAGGGGGCTCACATGGAACTGCTGGTAAGTACTGGTTCAGGAACCAAACTCCAAGCTTCTCTTCTGGAGTTACCGCTGGCTGAGCAGCACAGTGTTGGAGGACGAGAGAGTGTTTCCCCATGTGTGTATGTGTGAATGTTTGTACTTGATTTGTCCCAAAAAAAGTTTGATTCTTCTGCTAAAACTAAGTCGATTCCACCGCCTCTAACAACAAGGTTTGGATTCCTAAACATTTTCCCAACATAATAAATCAAGCTTACATCCTATTACATGATTTGACCCACTTTCAGCTCGGACTCTGCTGCTCTGTGTGCAGCGCTGCTTTGTTTACTCTCTTTATGAATTGTGTTCTGTGATTAACTCGCCGTCACAGACAATAAGGTATTGCACCTGAAAGTAGGTCCTGCTATTTAGTTTCAAGGATATTGCTGTAATATATCTACAGCACAACACACACTCGAGTTTCATACACACACACACACACACACACACACACACACACACGCACACACACACACGCACACACAACATGTTCATATACAAAGAAAAGTTCATTTCCATTTAAAGGTTGTTGATGGTATACCGGTGTATGTCTATACTGTGTCCATATGATCTGTCTCTTCCTCAGTTATCTGTGTGTGTGTGTGTGTGTGTGTGTGTGTGTGTGTGTGTGTGTGTGTGTCTGTGTGTGTGTGTCTGTGTGTGTGTGTCTGTGTGTGTGTGTGTGTGTGTGTGTGTGTGTGTGTCTGTGTGTCTGTGTCTGTGTGTGTGTGTGTGTGTGTGTGTGTGTGTGTGTCTGTGTGTGTGTGTGTGTGTGTGTGTGTCTGTGTGTGTGTGTGTGTGTCTGTGTGTGTGTGTGTGTGTCTGTGTGTGTGTGTGTGTGTGTGTGTGTGTGTGTGTGTGTGTGTGTCTGTGTGTGTGTGTGTGTGTGTGTGTGTCTGTGTGTGTGTGTGTGTGTGTGTGTGTGTGTGTCTGTGTGTGTGTGTGTGTGTGTGTGTGTGTGTGTCTGTGTGTGTGTGTGTGTGTGTGTGTGTGTCTGTGTGTGTGTGTGTGTGTGTGTGTCTGTGTGTGTGTGTGTGTGTGTGTGTGTGTGTGTGTGTGTGGATTTACAGGATGCTGAAGGTGTGTGACATTTTATTAACACTGTAAAACACATACATGTACAGACTCAGCTGGAGGCAGAGAGGTGATGATAGAGATGGAAGTGAGAGGTTATTGAGGACAGGATTTACCAGCAGGCTGATTATTAGCCCCGCTATCACCCCTCACTCACACGCACACACACACACACACACACACACACACACACACACACACACACACACACACACACACACCTCATTAAGTCACTCCTACATCCCCCGTCTGTACTGAGATCACAGAGATGGATGCCAGCTCGGCGTGTGTTAATGTCTGTGACTCCTCACATGTACATTATGTGACTATGTGATTATGTGTGTTGTGTGTGTGTTAGGCTGGATTTAAACATGAGCGTCAGTGTGTTATTAGAAGCTACATGCATGCGTCTTGCAGTATGGCTTGCCTTCAATGAAGGGTCGGGAGAAATCTTGATGAGAGGCAACCCCAAAGACCTCTTTAGGGTCTTATATTTCCCATGCACTGTTATTGTTTGACCTTAAGAAGACAGTGTTTTAAAAGAAGCAATATGTAAGATATGTGATGAGTGAAATGATAAAGGTATCTTACTATCTGATCATTAAGGAAACATGTTGAAGTGCTGGCTTCTCTGACAACAATGCAGCAGCCAGTATGTCCTCCTTCTAACTTTAGATTCTGCTCCTGAATGCTCTGGATTTGTTTGGACCAGAGAAGGTAGGCGGTTCTAAGGCGACCCCCCCCCCCCCCCCAACACGGCCGTTTTGGACGCCCCTCTGTTTGCCAGATATGAGAGCAGTTATCAGGTCAACAGGTGTTGCAGTGATGGAAGCGGGCAAGAGAAGTGGTTCAGATAGAAGTGATTGTACCCGACCTAAAAACAGGGACAACCTCTTTGTTTTGTTGCACAGCAAACAGGGTGGAGATTATGCAGAGAAACTTACATATTAAGAATTCAAATGTCTGCCGAAATATAAGAGCAATCAAAAGAAAGCTAACTTTTTATTGTTGTAGTTTATAACATAGATTAACGGTTCTATGGATATGTTTCTTGTGTAACACAGTTTGGTTTGTACGTGAAATGTTCTGGCACCAAAGTCAAGTCTTTTTTTAAACACTTTTCCTGTTAGAGTGAATCAATCTTTTTCAAAGCGGCTTCTTGCACAAAGAGTTCAGGTTCTGAACAGGTGATTGAAAGGTGTTCTTTGGAGGCGAGTTTTCCATGTCTCAGATGCCAAAACTTGAGTCATCTTAGAATTCAATTTCCTTGCAGCAGTACCTGCGCTGCCCTCCTTCATGGATGGAAATTTGACCCAACTCTATTCAGAGAGGTTGATTGGAACATCGGGCAGGATGGAGGATGGTGTTGCACGGGATGGTTAAACATGGCTGCTGTGGGTTAGACTACTTTAGGAGTAAACACTTACTTTGAATTGCCACCTTCTGTCTACCATTTATTTCAACCTGGATGTAAAAGGAGACATATTCTGAAAAATCCTCTTCTACAGTGTTTCTGAACATATATCTGTGTAACCTGAGAGTCTACTGACCCACAACATGTGAAATAAACCATCCGGTCCTTTGTTTGTGGTCTGCATAAGTCTTACAACACAGAGGAAAATGCTCTGTTTCTAATGTGCTCTCCTTGTGATGTCACAGTGGGATTCTGGTAAAAAAAAAATCCCCTCCCCTCCCCTGATATCTCCACCCATGGACTCCACCTCCAGCCTAGAACAAAACTTTTGCGCAGGTCGGCCAATTTTATTCTCTCTACAGAGGAGTGATGTCTACGGGGAAAACTCAGGGGGGCGGGGTCATTACATTTAAAGAGACACACACCAAAACAGAGCGTTCTGAGAAAGCTGGTTTATACAGGGTCACAAACCTCCTCTGGTGCTTGATTCATGTTATATTTAAGGCAGGGGGGTAAATATGTCCTCTTTATAGTTTGAGCAGTTGTTTAATGTGTCCAGAGTCTGAGACGAGGAGAAGTGCTAATATGGTGGGAATGCCTTACAAAACCTTTAATGACATAACAATAAGAGAACAATATTAGAAAGACACTCTAACCCGAGGTTAGTCTTGGATTAGTCCAGCTGTAAAAAGCAGTTGGTGGAATCCCATTCCGTGTTTGTTGTTGTTTCTTACTCCTCAGGGTGATCTCTTCTAACTCTGCCTGGAAGTTTTATTATTTTCTTTGAGGGTCTGAGTACGGTAGAGCAGCTGATTATTGCATGGATACAGTACGGAGGCTTTCCAAGAGTTTATGGCCCATTTCCGTTATCGCTGTTTTTGGCGCTGGTTAATGGAGAACCAATCATTTTCAGTGCTGAGCTTCACAAGCACAAAAACGCCCTGTGCGGTGCGCTGTGGTAAAAAAATGTGCAACTTTTGGAACACTTGGTAATGTCACTTCTCACTCATTGACCAATCAAGATCAATTTCTGATTTCAACTTTGACAACAACAATGGTGGAGGTATTTTCTCGGGGTCTTTAGCTGCTGCCAAAGCCAGGACTGGATTACTTTGCATTGTTTTTCATGTTTTTTCCTGGTTTAATTTATTTGGAAACATGCATACAGAGCAATTTACAACAATCTGCACGGTCACAGCCGAGGGAAGAGGAAGTGCAGTGAGCCGACATCAGTAACTTAGAAACAAGAAGCAACTTTGAGAAACATTCTGAAATAGAGCTTAACACTGAACGCCCACTTTTTTGTCAGCTCATGGTTCCTGAAGTAAATTTCCCTGTTCATATCCTCCATTGACATTTCAGAAAATCCATTTTTAAATCTTGAAACCAAGACAACTATAAAACATTTAGTTCTGCCCCAAACGATTGGAAAACGGAGCGCCAACACCCCCAAACTTTCAGGGACAGACATCAAGGATCTCTGTCTAATTTGAGTAACTTCCTTAAATCTGCATTTCAAAAAAGTAGACTACACCCACTACAAAGAGACGTCGTGGGAAGGTGAGAAACACGACGGGTTTCAACTTCTCTCTCAATCTGCTCGTTGAAATCACTCACTCGACTCCTTCCTTCATTACTTGTGTGAATTAGAAACACCTTTAAAGGTTTAAATATATATATAGTCGTCTGTCTGACAAGTTGTACCAAGTGGTTCCATTCAAACAAACCAGTGTCTCTATACATAAACAGAAGGATGAAGGCGTGTATGTAACAGTATACGCGTACAGACACTTGGGGAAAGACGTGTGTTATTGATTGAGACGTTTGCTGTTGTAGCTTTTAATCAGCATCCCGTCAGGATTTCAGCATCATACTGGCAGGCTGAAAAAACAAGTCCCTGAACAACCCCTCAGCTTTAACCCATTCTGAATATGGAGCTGTTTTACACTCATAAATAATGCAGGATGTGTAAAGCAGATGCATTACGAAGAGCTCTATTGTTCAGACACTCTGTTTAATGAATAGGCGTCGCTAAGAGCCATTACCTGAAAGCAAAGCCGTCCCCGATGTCTTCCCCCCACTTTCCCGGTGCATTTGATGACCGGACCCGTTGTGCTCGGGCCTCCTTCTGAGAGTGTGATGTTCATTCTAGGTAAATTGTGTTAAAATTGCCCCCGTGGGAGACTTGAATGTGACGCTGGTGTTTGGGTTATAAGTAACTCGTTCATGGACAATATTGTGAGTCCGCTTGCCCTTTTCCTTTGAATTAGAAATTAATTATTCATCCACCGATGGGAGATGAAGATTGCGGAGGAAGAATTAGGCAGTGTTTTTTTTGTTTTTTTTTACACAAAAGATCCTAAGAATCTTTTTATATTTGAGTAAAGCGGGGAATGAAGGCGTCTGGATAAATGGGAACAGTGAAAACAGAAACAAGAGCGTCTTTCTTCCTCCTGAAAATGTCCTTAAAATACTGACTAACATCAAACCCAGCCATGTGGAGTGTCTCGTCTGTAACAGTTATCAGACCTGTCCTCTTGTTACCTGCTGGCTGATTTCCCTTCTTTATTTTAGTGTAAGCTAAAGCCATGACCGGCAGTCTGACAGTTTGTTTGTCTTCTGTGGTCACACAGAGTTATATTAGCCCAGGAGTCAGAGTTTAAGACCGTTTGTCTTTCAAATCAAAAGGGTTAAAGAGCATGTGATGCTTGAAAAACTCAAGAAAGAGCGTCAGATACCCGCATACAGGTGATGTTTAACGTTAATTATTATGAGATTAAAAAATAATTAGCACCAATTTTGATTTATAAAAAATGGTGACCTTTGGTGATGACTGTGTCTGCAGAGACTCTGTCCTCCGACCAGCGGCGTAAAGTAGTCAGGACGGTCAGGTACTCAAAGAAGAGAAAATATAATGAGAGTGAGGAGAAACACCAAGTGGATAAAGCTGGTTCTAAAACGAGGGTGAACCTTGTGTTGTCTTTTACCCGTGGACGTGGAGTTGGTCTACTTCCTGTTGGACAGGAAGGTGACAAACACCGGTAGTTAGCTTGTGCTAGCGTGCGTTAGCTTGCAGTGTAGTGCTGCGTTCCATTTACCTCAGAACTAGGAAGTCGCAACTAGGAATGACATCACACCCGAGATAACTGCGTTCCATTTGCAAGTCGGAAACACCTCCAGGAGTACCTTTGTTTCGTTAGCTAGTACCCGACGATAACAACCGAAAATAATATGAAAACACCTCCACAGAGAGAATTTGCACGATACCATCGGTCTGACTGACGTGATAACACATAAAGACGACTAAGCTGCTAATAAACACAACAGTTGCATCTTAAACATTCCTTTCGATGCACGTAGCAGCCATGTTGGATCTGAACTAGGGCTACTTTTTTAAATCTGAGTTTCTGAGTCGTAATTACGTCTTCAGGTGGCGTTCTAGTTGACATTTCCGACTTACGAGATAAACTGGAACGCACCATAGGAACAAGCAGTAAACGTACACACTACGTCCTGCAGTGAGGGTGAGCTTCTGGGAGTGATGAGCTCAGGAGGAGGAGCCCAGTTTGAATGTTGTGTTTACAAGCTGCAATGAAACAACTAACCCTTCCACTCAGTGTTGGGGTGCTATCCAAAATGAAGGAACATGTTTAAGATGAACTGGTCAAAAATGAAGGAACATGTTTAAGATGAACTGGTCAAAAATGAAGGAACATGTTTAAGATGAACTGGTCAAAAATGAAGGAACATGGTTAAGATGAACTGGTCAAAAATGAAGGAACATGTTTCTCAGTAGTTACTGTTTGTCATTGTCACAGATTTTCCACTGTTTTTAAACATAATCTTGTTTAAATCTTACTTCATGTGTCCTCCTATGTTCCTCATCTTCTGTGGTGTTTGATCAACACTTTTTTTTGTGCTGACAGGAAGCTTTGAGTCACCATCAGCACCGCCCTGAGACACTGTGGACGCCATGGAACTGGCTGCAGGACGGGGAGGGGCAGCTGTAGGATCACTGAAACCAAGGAGGGAGGTGAAGAAGGATGGACAGCCGAAGAAAAGGAGGTTGGAGGTATAGGGTGTCAGAGAGATTGCACAGCCAGGTGCAGCAGAGGACTATAAATACAAAGTTGCTGCCAGCGCAGTGGGCAACCTCCAGCCAGGTTGGAGTCGTTTCCATAGCAGTAAATGCCATTTATCTAATGTATTGGCCTATTACGACCCCTCCTTTATGTGTGCCTGCTGAGGGATCCCCTGCAGTCTCACAGCAGGGCCACCGACGCACAATTGATTAGGGAGTCGTTCTATTTCTGCAAGCAGACCCTCACTCATGCCTCTGCCTCCTCTTGCTCTTCCTTTATCCCACCCCCTCCCTCCATCTGCCCACCCTCTGTCTATCTATCTCTCTTCCTCTGCCTGTTCCTCTTTATCTCCCTGCCTTCCCTCCCTCTGTCCCTCCGCCTTTTTTTTTCTGCCCCTGTCTCTTCAGTCTCCGAGGAATGGCTACAGGCCGCATTGTCAGGCCGCTCTTGCAAAAAATCAATAATATCATTCTAATTCAAACTGATATCAAGAGGCACAGGGCCAGCAAACCATTTCTCTGCAGACTTATCATAAGCTCCATGTTTTTCCGCGCCGTTTATTTTCTGCCATTTGGTCCCTTCGATCTCCTCTTTAGAGGGCTCCTCTGGGCCTCACCCGCCCAGCATGTCTGAGCAGAGTTTAGATGTTACATTTGACGCTGACAAATTTGGCAGAGCAGCCGCGAGTATCCATGAGCTCCCAATTTATGAGATATCCGTTTCTTTGATACCCCAGATATTGGCACACTTCTGCAACAGCACAGAGAAGGAGAAGCCTGCCTTAAACGTAATTTTAATCTTTCATAAGCTAGGCCAAGAGTAAAACAAGTAATTATGAATCCTCAGAAGCCCTTTCTTGTGAACAATGCAGAGGGGGATGGGAAGCATAATGCAGGGGTGCATTAAGCACTCATGTTTATTCCATTTTAAAGTCAGCCAGCATCACTCTCTTGATATAATCATTGCAAATTACCAATCTCTCTCTCCCCCCCTCCGGCTACACCAAACCACTAAAGCTATTCCACACTCTCCCAAAAATGCAGATCAGCATGTTTGGTCCAATCGCAGAGTCATTTGTAAAAGCTAAAAAGCAGTCGGTAGTATGAGGGGGGATGTTTTAAAGAACTGAGGCGCTGTTAACGTTCAATATTAATGAGATCATTTGATCATGTTTCAGCACCGATGCAGACATTTTGTGGTTGGATAATTCACCGTCCATATGGCTTGTAGTTGGTTTACCAGAAGTTCTTTGGAAATGAAGTAAGCTGTTTGAGAGTTTGTAATGGACAACACAGCAAAAGAGAACTCTTAACTTTGTTTTGTTAGACGCTAATTACATCTTCTCAAAACAGAGATTCATAAATCTCATAATGTTGCTCTTAATATCATATGTCTCTTACATTCTGCCATTTGAAGGCTGGATACTGACGCCCCTGTTATGCCTATTGGCATGGATGCGTAATGGTTGTTATGCATCTGATCCGTCATTAACTATTAAGGCCCTGACACAACAAGCAGACGGCAACAGGAACTAGCGGCGACGACAGCCGCCTGTCACGTCTTGGCCAAAAAGTTGCACTTGAACACACCGCAAAGACTGCAGCCGACAGCCAACGTTCTGCGCATGCTGAGAGGCAATAACTCTCCGGTAGCCCGTTGTTATGATACGAGAACATTTTCACACCGCTGTCAGTCACCACTCGTGATATAAGTACTTCTAATAGATCCACAGTCTGTTTCACGATTTCATCATCAGAAAAAAACCCACCTAACACATTGACACAGACTCCATCTGGAAATAACGATCAATTTGATCATCACACCTGGAGAACCGAACTACCACCAGTTTAATCAGTCATACAGCTCATCATTGAACATCAGCAGCTGTTACACTTTTCACTGATGAAAATCGGTTAATTTAGAGGACTGCTGATCATCGATTGTCTGCTGGTTTATCTGAATGAGAGTGAAACACACTTCAAACTATAAAATAACAATAAGGGGAAAATGTGTGAAAGAAAAGGACCAACACAGCGTTAGATATGTTAGAAACCAGCGTATTAAAGTTAGTTTGTGTCTCTATGTTCCTCATCTGCTCTTCTACCAGATTTTGAACTCAGGCTTTTTTCGTATTTGATTTGAATTATTGATACGAGTGAGGAGATCTTTGTAGGAACATTTGGACTGACGTTGCAGTGAGAGAACACGTTGTATTGTGAGACAGCACAGTTTGGTCTTGCAGGATCCTCGTGTCTGGTTTTCACAAATGCTCAGTGTTGGCTTGTAAATCCAGACAGACTACAGTATGAGTCAGCTTTTGGAAGTACTAGTTATCCTTTAACAGGGACAAACATTTTGAAGTGATGATCTGTATACTGAATAATTCTTTCTTGGTCTGAAGTCCAAACACAATTTACAAAGCCATCTGAGTGTCCTCAGACAAATCGATGATCAAGCTGTAACTATTTGACTCTATCAAGGCAAACGAAGCTAAAAGGACTGTCAGAGTCAAGCTCAGGCCTTGAGAAGAAAAGAAAGACTTTCTATCGGCCTCTCATCACACACTAAAGGCCCTGACACAACAAGCAGAAGGAAAAGGACTAGTGGGGACGAAGGCTGACTGTGGCGTCGGCGCACTTGGCCAAAAAGTTGCACTTGAACGCACCGCAAAGACTACAGCCGACGGCCAACCACCACGTACGTTCTGCTCATGAGAGGAAATAACTCTCCATGCCAGCAGGGGGCGGTAGTCTGTTTCTATGATACGAGAAGACCATTTTTACACCGCTGTCGCTCACCACTCGTATTATAGGTCGTCTACTGATGGAGAATAATGTCTGATGAAAAGTAGAAAATGGCGCTGGCGTTGTCAGCTCTTGGTCTTTTAGTGGAAAAAGAAAAGAAGAGAAGGAGGAGACAAATAAGGAGAAACCACACTAATGGATGAAAGCATGGAGACTACAGAGACATGCTGAAGGAGCTTTACTGAACCTGAGTGAAACCTCCAAACAGCCAATCAGAGAGATTCCTCTCAAGGACCGCGCCGACCGACACCGAAAAAATGCAGACGGGGGTTGACGGAGCTGCAGTTTTTTGCACTTCCGCATTGGCTTTGTTTCTCCAACACTGGAGGTTGCTGCTTGAGATTGTTTAGGATGTGTACGTCTTTTGCTAGATGTGTGAAGTTAAATCGAGCAGAATGACCGCACCATCTCTGTCATGAAAATATAAAGTACCCCGTTGGAATGACGCCCAATTTCTGTGTGCAAAATCAGGAAGTAAAGACGTACTCATTGACAGAGTGAAGACATTGATTTAAAATAAAGTCTTCATTAAAGTGTTCTATTTGAATTCTACCTGGTTTGATGGCGTGGGCGAGCTGCCTGTGTGTAGAGAATCATCTCTGGTTTTATGTTGAGAGAGTCTCATCATGGTTCAGGCTCGTTAAAACATAACCACTGATAATTATTCCTGACAGCAGACGTAGTAAATGTAAATGATTTTTTTAGGGGAATAAGGAAACCTGTTGACAGACGAATATCAGCTGTGCAGACAATCACTCTTCCTTTAGACCCTTAGAAAAACATCCAGACGGGCTTTTTATCTCCTAGTTTAATTTTTAAATGTCATCTCCAAGATTTCTGAGACGTCTTCCTTTTCGTTTGATATTCCAGAGTAATTGGCGAGCTGTTTATACTTTGCATCAGGTCCCTGCTGGGCGCCGCTATGGAACGGACTGGTTCTTGGTTTTTGATTTCCATTATTTTCATACTGCACACACATGCATATCAGTGTAAACTCTGCCCCCCCCCCACTACGCTCTGACAATGAAAGGCGTCTGATCCAACCTTCACAACAGGGTCCTAAGTCTCTGACTAGACTCTTCTCCTCTGTCGCCCCCCGGTGGTGGAATGAACTTCCAAACTCCATGTGATCTGCAGAGTCCCTCTGCACCTTTAAGAAAAAGCTAAAGACCCAGCTCTTTCATGAATACCTACTAACTTAATGATGATGGTCTCCATATTATTGATGATGATGATGGTAATGACGATGGTTTTTGTTTGATAACGACGACTTATAAGATGGTTTCTATACTGATTAGAGCTCTCAAGAACTGCCCTCAATGTTGTGCTTTGCCTCTGGTCACTTCCTGTCAGCACCTGTGTGTCCAATCAGACTCAAAGCTGATCGTTTGCTCTTACTGACATTGTTCCCTTTTTTCTAGATCCTTGCTTGTGTTGTTCTTACTCTCTGATGTACGTCGCTTTGGATAAAAGAGTCTGATAAGTGAATTGTAGAATTGTTGAAGACTACTACCAGAGGGTCCTTTGGCGACATTGTAAACATCTATGTTGATGAAGAAATGACAAACACTCTATTACCTGTGAGGAGAGTCTGCACTGTGCACTCACAAACCCTGTTTATAAGGCCTCACCTCCAGACGCCAACAAGCTTTGAGTTGTGTAACGTTACTCTGACAGCTCGTGAACTTTCACTGTATATTTCTGGCAAACTTTCTACCCACTTTTAAATCCATAAACCAGTAACTATTTAGAGATGCCAGTATGAGTTCCTGTTGTATTATCTCTGCTAGCAGCCTCCCCACATCACTGTTAATACTAAATAAAACGGATGCATATTTTCTCCTGAGCAACTCCTTTTCCCATTTCATGAGCGGCAGCATTAGTTTGTCAGTATTTTCGATGCTCTCTTCAGGCTGGGATTAAACGGAGGGATTAGGTGTTACGTTCACTAGCTGTGACTGTTTTTACCTTCAGGTCAGAACGAGAAAACAGCTTCATCATGAGCTGCACCAGACATATGCTATCCAGCGCACGTCGAGCTTCACATGACTCGACTGTTTATACTCTAAAGACCTCTGAGGTAATCACAGGAATGACAAGTGGAGAAGTTCTGCATTTGCAAGGCTTTTTGCACTTCCTCGAAGAAAAGCCAGATATGAAATAATCTTGAATTTTTAATGCCGCAGACAGACGCTCGCAGTCCAGTTTTACAAGAAGTGGTTTTGAGATATTTGAGTTTAATGTTACCAAATTTAATTCAGCTCACAGAATCAGATAGAGAAACCGGCCGCGGTGACGGATGTCTGTCTCTTCCCGGTTCTTGAGTACCCTGCCGCCCCTATCAGCAAAACGACAAAGCATTTACATGATAAAAGACTCCCATCTGCACAACAGTGTGCCGCTGTGATTCCACATTTCGATCTAGGCGTTGTCATGTCAAAGAACCTCCAAATGCACACATTAGATCACAGACGCACGCTAGAAACAGATTTTTCACCCATATGGGGGGATTCTGCTATTATTAAGCAGTGATTTATAGAAGTGGCTTGTCTCCTGACACGTGTTTCTTAAATCTGTTTCTAGATCAATCACACCTGTGCTGTAACCAGCTACAGGTGCAGCTCGGGGGCCCGCTGGACTCTGCAGGCTCCATCTGTTTGGATTCTTCTTAACCCTTCCTGCAATTTAGTCGATGAAATAAGCCGTTGCCCTTTACGGTGACAGTGTAATATCCATCCATGTAGAGCTCGACTCATATTTAAAGATAAAACAGATGGCTAAGAGCTGCAAAAAAAAAAAACACACCACCTCCTTCCTTCCACTGGACAAAAAAAAAAGTATGCTGCTTTAAGAACCATCTGGATGATTGGAAGCTGCTTATGATGACGAAGCAATAAATGATGATAACCAATCATCCATCAGTGCTGCATTGATTGTTTGCCTAATAGCATGCTTGTCAATGAAAACGCAGACAAATGAAGCCCGGCCCTCCCCGCATCGCTGATGATTTACCGGGAACAGCTTTTAAATTGGCACGATCATGGCCAAACAGATCAACCAAGCAGCAGTTTGTCAACATTTAAGCCGCTCTAATGGCCACAAATGTTTGCGGCTACTGTCCGTCCCTGCGAGCAATGTCACCCGTGCAAAAGCAAAGGAATGGGGTACGAGCGTGCAATGTATATATGTGCAGCACATGAACTTTCTATAATGGGTCCAATATAAAAGCTGCATGCTGGTTCATCTATCATCCACGGCTCGGTCCGACTGTCCTGACAGCCCCTGGAGTGGGGCTTCTGTTTAACCTGCAGACCCGCTGTTAAACACCACAAGAGGACGTAATTAGCAGCAGTGATGGCCTATTCTTCTTCTACGTCACCCGGCCTCCTCCTTTTTCACCTCCGCAGCCCTCCTCTCCTCTGAGGCCGTCAGCTTCTTATTATTTAGTCTACAGTCCAGAAATCACTCGCCTTTTCTTTGTTCTATTAGTTTGATATTAAAGACACTCAGTTTTATGCAGAGTGGTGAGGAAGACGTTGGGATCTGGAACACTTACCAATCTAAGGCCCCGTCTCCACCTAGCGTTTTTTCAGTTGTTTTCAATGAGTAGAGAAAGCAACCGCCTGGATGAAAAGCGTAGCGCCCAGCGTCTTTTTTTAGAAGCGCTCTGTTGTTTTTGTGCGGCCGCTCTGAGCGCTCAAATTGAAAATCTTTTCAGAAAGGCGCTGATGAAGTCACAGCGCTCTTTTCAAAATGTTTGATATTCCCCGTACTTAAGCCGCCTACAGATCGTGTCTTGTACTCACATCCTCCTCGCTCTATGTCTGCTGGGGTAAAACAAATGATCTCAAATATAAAACATGCAGTAAAAACTAACAGAGCTGTGTGGGTCATACGGACGTGCAGCACTTTTCTACTTGGAGCACAAACGCTTTATGCAAACCTTCCCGACCGCACAGCCAGCGCTAGGTGGACACGGGGCCTCAGAGGTGTACAAACAGTTTAACTCAATAAGAAGTCGATTACTGGCATAAAAAAACTACTTAAAGTAGAAGTCATGACTGAGCGTCTTTATATACACTACAGGAGTTCTTCCTTTTCAAAATGGATCAACATTTTACCAGAGGAAGAGAGGTTAGTAGTTCAAAAATTTACATTTCAGTTTCAGTCTCTGAACTAAAGCAAGTAGTTGAAATTTTCCGTGCAGGCCAGACGGGGGATGGGGAGGAGGGACAATCGTATTACAGTACGGGACATCTGGAGCTAGTGTGAGTGTGCCTTAAAGAGGACATATTACCCCCCTCCTCCACCTTTTCAAACAATCTGTGGTCTAAATGAAACATCTGTGCTTTGGTCAAAATATAACATGAATCAAGCACCAGAGGAGGTTTGTGACCCTGTATAAACCAGCTCTCTCAGAACGCTCCGTTTTGGTGTGTGTGTCTCTTTAAATGCAATGACCCCCCCCCCCTGAGTTTTCCCCATAGACATCACTCCTTCGCTACCGAGAATAAAAATGGCCCATGGGTAGAGATACCAGGGGAGGGGAGGGGATTTTTTTTTTACCAGAATCCCACTGTGACATCACAAGGAGAGAGACATTTGAAACAGAGCATTTTTCTCTGTGTTGTAAGACTTATGCAGACCACAAACAAAGGACCGGATGGTTTATTTCACATGTTGTGGGTCAGTAGACTCTCAGGTTACCCAGATATATGTTCAGAAACACTGTAGAAGTGGATTTTTCAGAATATGTCCCCTTTAAAGTCTGCATCATGGTGACCTTATAACCATATTACACGCATTTATTTAGTATAACACAGAAAGTGAAACGGAAAACAGAGTAGTTTGGTTTCAAACTTTCATTTATTTATTTATATTGCACACAGAAAAAACTAAGATGATCCGACGACAGAACCTGAAAAAAAAGATTTAAAGGCCAGCTAAGAACCCGCTGCTCCAATGACCCCACAAAATGGGATGGTCCACCTCAACCTATTAAAAACCTGCACACACGGGCGGATGCAGACGGTCCTCGTCTGTCAGACCACCGACAGAGAAACAACGATTTTTACGGCCTAGACTTTTACTGTTCTCTCACAATCATTATATTCCTGCTTCATTGGCAAGAGTCCAAATTCAGTAAATGATTAGCATCGAAGAGTGGACTCTGTTACTCCGACCGCCACTTTCATGTCGTTAAATGCACGTGTGAACAAGCCAGGCAGGAACGGCTTCAGACTAAATTTATCTTGAAGGCAATGATTTTTTTGTCACATCTCTCAAACTTCCTCACCCTGTCTTCCCACAGAAGTTTGAAATCCAGATTTTAAAAAACGGCTGAATCATTCCTGAGAATCTCTTGGTACTGTAGTTTTTGGCAAATGCTGCAGAAACACGAGTGAATCATGCATTTGTTTGTGTCTATTTCAGCTGTGGATAAATACACGTTTCTGTTTCCCGGTGCTGAGAGTTTATGCCAGAGAGACGGCATATGTGGGATTGACTGATAAACTGCAGATCCCATGTTGGAAGTAAAAGGCCCTTTCTGCAGAACGACAATCCCTCCACCACACAAAAAACTGCTTCATGATGTATCAAAGTGTGAGTATGATGTCGTCTGGGACGTGTGCAGACTTTTTGTTCTGGGGTGGCCCAACTGGGGCGCTGACATGTGCGGGGGGAGGGGCCTGAAGTTTGTGTGCACACACATGAATGAAGAGCCTTTATTTAACCCCTCTGTCTGCACTAATCACATCGACTAATGGAAACATATACATCTTCCAAGCTTCAATCTTAAAGGACTCAAAACAATATGTACCTCCAATTTCACAATTTAAATCTGCACACTGAAAACTCTGAGCTGCTAAGTGGTGATCACCCAAAATATTTTACATCGATTCAATGTGATGAAGTAACTTCCTTTAACCTACATTTTTTTAATTCAATGCAAACTATTATTTTAATTTGAGCAAACCAATTATTTTAAATAGTGCCAAATTTAAAAAATGATTGTTTTTTACTGACTTAATGTAAATAATTAAATTAGTACAACCTTAAATTCTAACTCCACATTTTTGACATTTGGAGCTAACTAATAATTTTGAGTTGGCTCAATTAAAACATTTAAACAATGTATTAAATGATTGAGTACTCAAACACATTCCTTCAAACATTTACATTTATTTGTAAATTTCAAATTATTATATAGCAAATAATAGTCATGGAATTTGGGATGGGGTGGCCAATAAGATTTTAAGGGGGGCATACAGTGTGCCACCCCTGGCCGTCCCTCTGGACACGCTGCTGGATGTAGAGAAGAAGATGAACACACATTTGCAGATAGATGAGACATGGAGGATGTGATGGGGGGGGGGGGGGGTGCGCTAATATAGTGTGTATTTATTCCTTGATTTGTGCAAGACAGGTGAACATTTGTATCGTGACCTCTGGAGGAAAGAGCCATCTCAGCAACAAAGAAGGGTAATGAGGGTTTATAACACAGAGGAATAAAACACATCAGGCTCTGAACACACACACAATGACTGATAGATTGTTTTTTTCTGTCTATTGTTGGTTTGATCTTTTCATGCCATGTGTTGACCCAGGAAAATAAAGAAGTGTTGTTTTGTTTCATCTCCTCTCTACGGCCAATCAAAGCGAGATCATTGCGAGAGCGTCGCTCGCAGAAAAAGCCATCAAAAACAAATCTGAGGGTAAATTTATCACAGAGCTGTCTGCGCCGTGTGTTTGACAAGCGATCTCTGGGAAAACGCCACGGTAACGTTTACTGACTACAAAGGTATAGTGTTTAAAAAAGAAAGAAACAGGAACGGTGGATTTACACTGAAATTGAAAGGCAGAAGGGATCAAAAAAGCTTCTAATTTGAAATGACAAAAGATTCAAATCAGCCGTTATAAAGTAAGAACTCAGAGTCACAACAATCAGGCAAATTAATTAAAACCTCGTCTGCGTCCTCTGGCCTGCACACTGCCACCACGTGACCTCTGTTAATTCACATAATCAATTACTTTGATCTAACACTTCTGTTTGTCACTTTCGATACCCCGAAGTGCTTTATCACTACCGCTGCACTCACTGCGAGCCCTGACATCCTCACTACTACTCGCCTTCATTGTTGAGGATCCACCACTTTCTCCTCCTTAAGGCCTGTGGCTGCTGCTGATAAGGGATTCAGACAAATGCCTGAAATGCGAATATGAAAACCGGGAGGATTGTGGCGGAGGGGCCTGACTCCAAAAAAAGAAGTTACATGCTCAGTGGATTTTAATGCAAGCCTCAATTTAGTGTGCATGTAATTGCTGTGATTATGCGGTGATTGCGTTATGTAGATTACACACCTGGCGCAGGGCTCCCCCGCAGCATTTTGTGTTTGACAGAGAGGTGGAAATTATTGTCTGACTTTGATTCAGGATAGTTGGGATTTCTTTTGAAACACACTCGGGGAGTTTGGAGTCTGTGGGGCGTTTGATAACTTGAATAAGAAAACCCTCAGAGAGCGGAAGCAGTCTCAGGGATTAAAGCAGGAACACTTATCCCTACTAAATACGTTTTTCAAGCATTATGCTGCTTTCCATTTGATCTCGGGAGTCGGAAATTCTGAGTTGTTGATCTTATCGTCATCAGGAACGCCCCCTGAAGTCGGAATTCCGACTTGAAAACTCTGAGAATCTGCAGTAGCCCAAGTTCAAATCCAATATGGCCGCTACGTGCATCAACGGGATGTTTAAGTCGTAACTGTTTATTAGCAGCTTTGTCGTCTTTTTGTGTGATGAAATCAATCACACCGACTCTGTTGTCATGTTATTAAACTTTCAAGTTGTGTGTTGTCATCGTCTGGTGTTAGCTAACAAAACAAAGGTACTCCTGGAGGCGTCCATGTTGCTTGTCCGACCTGCAACTGGAAACGCAGTTAACTCAGGTGTGACGTCATTCCCAGCTCCAAGATCCAAGTCCTGAGGTAAATGGAACGCACCACTGCTACACAAATTAGCAAGATTTTAAGACGGAGCGACAAGAAATGTAACTTAAATCAACAAGGAGAGGACCTTTACCTGCAGAAGGCTTTTTGCAGCTTTTTTTCATTATTCATGATTTGTTTTTGTTTTGTTCTACAAGTTGTTAATTTCAGTGTTTAAATTTCATTTCCTGTTTTATTTTGTATTCTTCTTCCCTTGTGTTGCTTTAATCCATGTGTGTGTGTTTCTGTTCATCTTCCTGCTATGAGTTTCAGATTTCTCGTTTGTATTCTCGTGTTTTTTTCTTTTCCGTGTGTGTGTGCATGATCGCTCTCCTCTCCCCCCGCTGGTCTGCATCACATTAGTAACATCGTTCTCTTACTAACTACACTTGCATATGTACAGTACACACTCCGATGCAGCAGGTGGCAGTGTGCACATAGTTGGTTTTGCAAGTCCACTAAAAAAGCAGGAAGGAGAAGCAGCAACCATGGCAACCACTCGCGGGCTGAGTACATCTCCATTTCCAATCCATTTCTGAGACGCCAACAACGACCTTCTTCCTGCTTCATCATCTACCGTGCAACTCAGAGGACGAAACAGGCCCGTGCAGAGTGACCAATTAGGCTGCTCTGTCAGGCATGGAGCTGAGCACAAGCCTTTAGTAACACACATGCATACACTCACACGTCGTCTGCATACAGTGAGACTTTTCTGCTCGTCTACGCACAACGAAGGTTCCTTCTATCGACACATACCCCTACGAAACCCCGGTCCCTTTAATGTCGGGACAACAAGTAGAAAGAATGCTGCTTCCCAAGTCTTTAAATACATTAATGTAGAAGGAAACTCTCGCGCTTCAGCCCGTCCAAAGATGGAGGTCGGTGCGCTCAGAGAAAGACCTTAAGCGGGGCCTGATTGACCTTAAGCGGGGCCAGATGGGTCGGCCTGATACCCGACCCATCTGACCAAAGTCAACAAAGACCTGATGATGGTTCCAAAGATGATGTTGCCAGATGTTCCTGCTGGTGAGGTGTGTGAGTCCTTTGAATTGAATTAGTACATATGAATTATGCCCAAGACCGCCTCTTCAAGTGGGCTATGGTGCAGTATGAGTATGATACGTTTGTGTTCACACTGGGTCCCTAATTTGAAACCATCCTTAAAGTCTGATATTTATAGTTTTGGGAGTTATCAGTTGAATTTCAGTGTTTCAAAACAAACCGAGCTTCATTTTCAGTTTTCCAATATTACGCTGATTAGCCCAACTAGTATTGTGAGACAGATGTTGTGTGAATAAAGAAAGAGAGCAAAAAGAGAAAGGTAGTTAGGCCGGTTTCTTTCGAGAGTAAGAACAAGGAGGAGGGTGTGGGCGGGGGTGCGAGATGCTGTGTGGTGATTCACTGGTTTGCTGACCCAGTTTGGAGGAACTTAAGCACGTGTTTGAACAATTCACCCTGACAACCAACAAAATGAGCGGCTGCAAACTGGTCAAAACTGTGGAGCGGGTTGTCAGGGCTGCGAGTGTAATAATGTTCTCTGTGTCTGGGTGATGATGGATGGAGGACGACAAACACACAAACACACACAAACCAGATTTCATTAGCGGGTAAAAGTCAGTCAGAGAGGGAAAATCTAAAAAGCCGTTTTCATGTCAGTACCGGTGTTGTCAGCCCAATTAGATTTTAAGGCTGCAGCAAAAACTCAGCATAAGAGCGAGACGGTGGGCCGCTGTCTCTTCCCCTTCAGCTCGTAGCCGCCGCTTTACAGGAAACAGTAATGAGAGTGCGCTGCATGGTCAGACCGATTATCAGCAATATGAGATGACTGAGTCTTTATTAAACAATTGTTAGCACAATTTTGCTAACAGGAAAATAGTATGACATTTTTCAATCCAGTTCTGACTGTCAGTTTGCACTCAGTGCGCGCCGAGGTCCGACAGCGCCGCGCACTACAGCCCCCTTCGCTGCAACTTTAGTCAATGCTCGGTCTCCACAGTGAGCGCTGCGGTCTGCCTCCGGAGCGTGCCAACAGCGCCACTATGCTCTGTTTCAAATACGGTCCAAATCTATTTTCGACGGAGCACGCTGCAGGCGCGTATCAAGCTGAACAAAATAAATCGACCAAGCAGCAACCTCCGATGCAGAAGTGCAAAAATCCTGCAGTTCCTGGAGTGTCCACTAGAGGCTGGCTGCAGAAGCACAGGAAGTCACATACACACCCACTCTAAAAAGCCTGTTTTTACAGCAGAGATTAACATGTTTACAGCCTGGTTCAAAAAACCAAATAGGTGTGATTAGCTCATGTCTCGATGGACACACACTGTACGGGGGGTGAATGTTTTGATGACTCATCAGTTTTGATTTGATGAAGGATAAGAGTTATTCACAATAAGGCGTGTAGCTGTCCTGATTGACAGGTGGGTGCGGTGTAACGGTTTGTCATTTCAGTCACTACTTACTGATTGGTCCTTTAAATGTGCTGGGATGTTTATATGTATGTCCATTATCAAATATTCTTACAATGTGCCTGTGTTCTGACCAATGTATCCACATTAGACAATGAAAAAGCAAAATGACAACGAGGGACACATCAAAAAGGAACAAGCTGACCTCAGGAACATGAATGATTTATGATTAACATTTATTTTTTAAATAGGTGGCTGAGGAGGAGCATTAGCTGACATGACACTTCCACGATTGATGACAGATCTTTGAAAGAAACCCAACATGTCAGGTGAGTCAAAGGACTGATGTTTTTACCAATTACACATTTAGGACTCTAATGGTGCTGTCATGAATATCTTCACATTTAAGACCTTTAAACAGCAGATTTTCAGATAAAACAATGCTCTCTTCATCCCTCAGCTCCCGCTCCTTCCCACACACTTCACCCGCCCCTCCCGTCCTGTTTCACCAGCAAGTTTCTGTGAGGCAGCGATAGCCCCAGACGGTTAAAAACAAGAAGCTGGGATACATTTCAAGTACAGATATGCATCTCAAAGTTGATTTGGTTGTTATGTGTTTGTCTTTTAGGCCATGAAAAGTATTTTCTTTTATCGTGTCTCTGAGTGGGTGGGGCCATATCTCTTCCCCCACGTGGTGTCAGGGCTAATGGTCAGGGAGTGAGGGGTTAATGCCATAAGCAACATATGAAACATGTTTGAGTCCATGTGAACACAGACCTCAAAACAACAATAAAGAGGGAGTTTGACGTCACTCTCTTTTAGGATTCCATTACTTCAAGTATATTAGAGTTTGTTTTTTTACTCATTTTTGAAATGTTGCGTATTATACCTTTAACTGTTTTAAGGCCTGATCACACAGACACGCTGCTCCAAAAACACCTGACAACAGAGAGCGTCTCAACGCTTTCCATTCATTCAGCACTGGTGTGCTCGACGGACAAGAAAAGATTAGAGCTCAGATCGTCTGGACTAGCCGTGTGATTATCCAATCAGGAACATTCATTTAGGCTACGTCAACTTTTGGGTCACCTACACTAAAATACTTGGCTATTAAGAGCGGGGGGAGATGTCCAGGAGAGAATCGGAACAAGCCCACTTTTCAGTTGGTATACGCCCATCAAGCGGCGAGTGCCACGCCCCGATCCCTAGTTTCCTCGCCTAAAGCAGTGGACCTACTTGATTTGATTCGCTGCTCCAGCCAAAAGTGACATTGAGGTGCGCTGCTATTCCGCGTCTTGAGGTGAAAAGTTGAGCATTTTTTAAACTTTATTAATGCGCCGCACAGCAGCAGAGAAGAGCGTCCAGCTAGCGCTCCGTACCAGAGGAAAACAATGGTTTTATTGGCGATGCTTTTCCTATTGTATTTCCTATCTGTGTGATCGGGTCCATACATGTCTAATGTAAGTCAGACCTGAATGTTCTTTACTGTAAAACCCCCGAGGACCTCTGAACTAAGAGAGAGAGAGACAGTGAGGATGAACCAAAGAGAGGAGTGAATAAATACAGTAAATAAAAGGACAAGATGACAAAAGACAGATTATGCTGAAATGAACAATACAAAAACAGAGATATGTGTATGCACAGACAAAGAGAGAGAGATGGAGAGTGGGAGTGGGAGTGCAGGGGGATTGCAGAGTGCCGTTCACTCTCTCTCTGCCGTAAGGGCATGATGAAATATTGAAATATTGAACCAGATATTTTGCATGGCCAACAGGCTTTCATCAGCGCAGAATCTGTTCCCCTAAAAATGAGGCCAGAGCGAGTCCTCCCGTGGTGCGATGAAGACAGGAACACGAGAAGGAAAGACCCTCAGCGAGCACGGGGGGTCTTATGTGTTGTCTGCTTTTGACTCAGGAGTCTGAGGGAACTGTTCTCCTGAGAGGTTTTTTTTTTCAACTTAGAGAATGCAGACTTTCTATTTTAAAAAAATGAAGACATTTTTATCATCATTTATTCATGAGGAGGATCAAACCCACTCATTAGCTTAATTCCTCCACTTGACATTTCCCCGCTTGCAGACCAAACACCAGCAAACACACGGCTAATGCGATGTGTTTTTTTCTGCATCTTTGGATATACTACACCTGTCCGCCCTCACTTCCTCCCACCAGGTCTCAGTGTGATCGTGGTCATTGAGGATTTATTTGGCGAGGAAGCGTTTGCAGCCCACAGTGCATAATCTCGTCTGATTACAGACAGAGGGCAGCGGGGGTCTGCGAGGGGACGGGCGTATTTGCATAATGTCCCAGAAGCATGTAGCACAGGTGAAGAAGCCAGTCATTTAAAATGGACAGAGCTGCAGTTCACGCCTGTGGAGCGCTGGATACTGTGGTTGCAGGCTGCATGGTGAGAAAGATGGATGAGGCCTCATTAAGACCTCGCCTGTTATACGCCCGCTACTACAATAAATGAACCATTTTCTGTCATATTACAAATAATAATGCTTTGTCCCACTTCTCCCCCTGCAGCCCTGCGTCTTGTCGGCTGAACAGTTGGCATCAGTTTTGAGTATAACTTCCAGAATAAGAGATTTAACTCCAGTGTGAAAGTGTCTTAATCACATCTGGGTAAGTCAACGGCTGAAATTAAAGCAGGTTTAATGTTTGAAAAAAGGCATTTTTTTCCCTCTTTTTGGATTAAATCCAGTCTGAAAGTCTGAAACTCCTTTCCCTCTGTTGACTGCTTAAGAAATTCACTTAAGGAAGTCTTATGAGCCTCAAAGACTACATTTTGGATTTGGCCTCGTTTTACAAGCTTTGTTTCAAGTGTTTTACATCATATTGGAAAAAAAAGGCCACAGGTTAGAAGTCTTACCACAAAATTCCACTAGATGCGTGTTTGGTCCAGAGTCCTCTACAGCAGCTACACAAGGCTTCTATTTCTCCGGAGCAAGGAGCATCAACCTCGGAGCAGATCAAGCAGGACAGGAAGTCAGACACTGAAACATCCTGTTAAGTTTTCAGAATAAAACACTCAGTTTTGACCTTATGTGAGTTTGTTGATGTGTTTATAAGGTTTTAATTCGGTTTGAACCACATACATCATATTCTCTCACACTGTCATGACTGTAATTTATAATAACGGGAACTCCTTTGTCTCAGCACTCCGGCTGTGCTTCTCCGCGCTGCTCTCTGAGAACGCAGCCTGTGGGTGTTGACGGACGAGCATGCACACGATTCTGGTGGAAGTTCTGGGTTACAAATTCAAATGAACACTTAAAAAACAAACAGACAATTGGAGAAGTTTAAGGGGATGATTGGAGTATACAGCAGGGCTGCACGATGTATCGTTTCACCAACGCAGCTGACATGTGCACATGTGCAATATTAACAAGGAAGGGCGTGCAATGTTAAGCCGATGACCTGAAAACGCCTCATTCTGCTACTTTCATGTTACTTGATACAAAACAAAAAGCACACCAGTAACGTGTTTTCCTTGACTAATCTCCAGGATAATTCTGTCTGATTAAAAATTAGTGCAGCTCTTCAATGAGAGTAAACAGAACTGATCACTGTGTATGCAGAGTCCTCCGCAAAGGAACAAGCATGCAACACTGCTGCCGTCACAGATAATGTGAGCAGGATGATGGACAGTTCGAGTTGATTTAACCAGAGTGCAGTTGTAGAAGTACAAACAAGGTGGGATCAAAATGTGGCTGGCTATCTAAAGGTTATGGGCAACAGTTAAAAATATGACTTTGATTTATTTATTAATAGCTGTCAGCAGGATACTGAACTACTGCTTCAAATAAAATCCCTTCCCAATTTAAAGGTCACATATTCTGCAAAATACTCTTCAACATGTTTCTCTAACTCTAACATGTGTCTCTAGTCCGTCTACAAACCCCCCAATGATGAGAAAAGTCCATCCTCTCCTTCTTCCACTTTTCAGAAAATGTGTGCTCAAACAGGCCGTTTGGAGATTTTCCCTTTATGACATCACAAAGGGCAGTAGCCCCTCCCCCAGGTGGGTGACACTCCCACAGCTAGGTGTTTGTTCTGCCCTCTGAGTCTGCCTTCTCACCGTAAACAATAGGACATGGAGCGAGAAAGTCCGAGCCACCCAAGCCCTTCCAGAGAGGGGGCGTGGTCAGACACAGCTTATTTACATATTTAAAGGTACAGACACAGAAACAGCCTGTTCTGAGCAGGACTGAAATAGAGGGGTTTATAGACATGATCAAATACAGGATCAGAGTGGATTTAGAACAAGAAACTTCACAGGCTTTGGGGAGCTCTGAGACTTATTTAAACTGGTTGAAGAGGAGGAGAATATGTGACCTTTAAGGCCCAGTCCATTCTCCTAGCCTGGTGTTGTCAATTAAACAGGTTTTGTATAAAAATAATTAAACGTTTTACAGTAGCTCTATCTCCCTGAGGTCACAAGTGTCTTCTTTAACCAAAGGTGTTCATATGTGAGAAAAATAAAGCTGCTTTTTTGGGCTGCTTATTTCAAGTGACTTGCTACAGGTCTGCAGAAAAACAGTAGAGAGTAGGAAGCATTTTATTCAGTAGAAAAAGAAACGGGGCCAAGAATTGTTTCCCAGGGAATTGCTTTGTAGAAGCATCTTAAGATGAAGAGGCATTTCGTACAGCTACAGAGAGAGTAATGTTTTGGAGCAGCGGTCTCTATGTTATGTAGAAGTGCGGAGCGCTAAAAGCTACCAGAAATATCTCTTCAGGGGAGGGAGAACAGCTATGTGGAATAACTGGGGAGACTGTAATTCACTTCAAGCCTTTGATTTACAAAATGAAGAAAAGATATGCTCTCCAGCTGCAGGGAATTCTAAGCTCTGTTAGTTTGAGTAACTATGAATGCAAAGCAGATCGGTGACGCTGCATCCGGGAATAGGGCATAGATGGCAGGGCGCCATCTTGGTCCATCCAATAGATGTCCTAACCATAGGCGTAGATTTCGGGGGGGGACACAGGGGATGTGTGAAAAGGTAGATTTGTCCCCCTCAAAAAAATAAAAAGAGTTTTTTAAAAGGTCAAAAAAAGAGGTAATGAAAAACATTTCAGGGGGCTCCAAACATTTATATATCCTTCTGACCTGTAAATACGTTTCCCAATCATTTCAGACACCCCTATAGTGGACCATACCATCTCAACCTTGCCACACAGTTACACGCGCGTGCACAGGCACGTTACTCTCGCTCACGCTTGTTCAATGGATCAGGTCTGGTCAGGTTAGGAGTCGTGGTCTTTATACAGTCTATGGTCGCGGGCGCAGACAGTGACAAGACAAAGCAAGAGCAACAGGTTGGTGTTTGCATTAGTGTCCCATTAACTGTATAGAGGTGACACCACAAAGTATACAAGTTAATGCCCGACAAGGTGACCCAATTATCAGTAATGAATGGACGACGTGGAGGCGAGAACCAGAGAGCTTCTGAACACAGAGAGCTTCTAAACACAGAGAGCTTCTAAACACAGAGAGCTTCTAAACACAGAGAGCTTCTGAACACAGAGAGCTTCTGAACACAGAGAGCTTCTGAACACAGAGAGCTTCTGAACACAGAGAGCTTCTAAACACAGAGAGCTTCTAAACACACAGAGAGCTTCTGAACACAGAGCTTCTAAACACAGAGAGCTTCTAAACACAGAGAGCTTCTAAACACACAGAGAGCTTCTGAACACAGAGAGCTTCTGAACACAGAGAGCTTCTAAACACAGAGAGCTTCTGAACACAGAGAGCTTCTGAACACAGAGAGCTTCTGAACACAGAGAGCTTCTGAACACAGAGAGCTTCTGAACACAGAGAGCTTCTGAACACAGAGAGCTTCTAAACACAGAGAGCTTCTGAACACAGAGAGCTTCTGAACACAGAGCTTCTAAACACAGAGAGCTTCTGAACACAGAGAGCTTCTAAACACAGAGAGCTTCTGAACACAGAGAGCTTCTGAACACAGAGAGCTTCTAAACACAGAGCTTCTAAACACAGAGAGCTTCTGAACACAGAGAGCTTCTGAACACAGAGAGCTTCTAAACACAGAGAGCTTCTGAACACAGAGAGCTTCTAAACACAGAGAGCTTCTAAACACAGAGCTTCTAAACACAGAGAGCTTCTAAACACAGAGAGCTTCTGAACACAGAGAGCTTCTAAACACAGAGCTTCTAAACACAGAGAGCTTCTAAACACAGAGAGCTTCTGAACACAGAGAGCTTCTAAACACAGAGAGCTTCTAAACACAGAGAGCTTCTGAACACAGAGAGCTTCTAAACACAGAGAGCTTCTGAACACAGAGAGCTTCTGAACACAGAGCTTCTAAACACAGAGAGCTTCTGAACACAGAGAGCTTCTAAACACAGAGAGCTTCTGAACACAGAGAGCTTCTGAACACAGAGAGCTTCTAAACACAGAGCTTCTAAACACAGAGAGCTTCTGAACACAGAGAGCTTCTGAACACAGAGAGCTTCTAAACACAGAGAGCTTCTGAACACAGAGAGCTTCTAAACACAGAGAGCTTCTAAACACAGAGCTTCTAAACACAGAGAGCTTCTAAACACAGAGAGCTTCTGAACACAGAGAGCTTCTAAACACAGAGCTTCTAAACACAGAGAGCTTCTAAACACAGAGAGCTTCTGAACACAGAGAGCTTCTAAACACAGAGAGCTTCTAAACACAGAGAGCTTCTGAACACAGAGAGCTTCTAAACACAGAGAGCTTCTGAACACAAAGAGCTTCTGAACACAAAGAGCTTCTGAACACAGAGAGCTTCTGAACACAGAGCTTCTGAACACAGAGAGCTTCTGAACACAGAGAGCTTCTGAACCAGCATAACTAAATAACATCGTTTAAGTTATCACTCATTTCACTCATAACCATGATTCAGGCTGTTGATTAAGAGTTAAGTGTTAAACAACACAGAACAGAAGTCCCTAAAGTCCGCTGTCATTGTGATGTTTGGCAGTGTTACGTTATTGCTTTATTCATTGTGTAATCGTTCTGTCCTCTGCCTGCCAACATTTTAATAAAAACAGCAGGCTATAAATCTACATGCCTTGATGATATTATTCTTTATATAGCCTGCCTATCAATTGATTTTAAGTGCAATAAACACAGAGAATATCCGACCGCATTTTTTCCAAATATTGAGTGAAAGATTAGTCAGCCATAACAACGGCTTTTATGTAGTTTTACATTTTGGATACTAAGGCTATAACAAGGTGTCATTCTCTAATAGATTTGATTTGAGATGTACATGATTCCTAAAAAAACATCCCAAAACACCTGTAATGTTTTGAATATGCAGAAAGTTATGAACAATACAGTTGAATAATTAATAGTAATTTAAAAATAATTATACTTTCCTATACATAGTAAAGAAATTTCGGCCATCAATTAATTCAGAAAAGTCACAAATTGTTGCATAAAAATTCACCAGAATGCAGGAAATGAAGTGTTTGACGCTCAAAATTCTGTGGACCTCATTGTTGTCATCTAGCTTTCATCTGGCCTTTTTGCTTGTGCAGCGTTCAGCCGTGCACGCGACCTGTGGGTTGCCAGGTTCACAGAAACAGAGGGGTTGAATTCTTTATGTAGTTGTGGATTGGATTTGTGTGTTGTGGTTCATAAACAATCTAGCAACTTTGGTATCTTAAGGCAAACAAACAAGATGTATCAATCTGTGTATACAGATTATTTATAAGGTTTGTAGGGCTGTTAAATATCACAGCAGTTTTCTGGTTAGCAAAAGGCGGGGAAGGCCTTGAAATAAAGGAGAGAGGAGTGTTGGCAGGTAGACTTTCATCTGAAAACCATGAATGTCAAAACTAGAACGTGTTTTGATATAAAAGAAGTTGAAATCCTGTCACTGAATTGACGAAAAATATACCTGCGGACTACTTTAGTTTAACTGACATGTGCCGGTTTATCTGCACAGCAATGGCAAAGGTGACAATCAGCAAGGTGTTGTCATAGCCAAGGCTACAAGTTTCCCCCCGCCCACAACCACCACTTTGTATTTCCTGCTGTCCGTCTTTGGCTGAGTCCAAATTCAGGGGTAGCATTTGTTGTGGTAGACTACACTGTTGTTGATGTCCATCTACTTGTGCATAGCTATAGTCTGGAACAAGTGGTGGTATCGGGGATCACCAGAGTCTTTGGGCTTCATCCTGTTGGGACCTCAAATTCTATAACTATCCATCTGCTAACTTTGATTAACATTTTGAAGCCAAAGTATGGCGGTCGCCATATTGGAAATGCAATCTCCACCTAAGATTTAATGGATCTGGTGACAGGAAAAGAGTTGGAGTTGAGGCGGGCCTTAAGTCTCCTGGTGAACAGCTACAGTGCTCCTTCCTGTCTATCAAATCAGCCGCCTCCCTAATTATGCAAACTTATGAATACTTATGAATTAGTTATAGTTATAATAAAATACAGCTCCCTCACAGATAGTACCAATAAAATAAGTGAGCCATTAAAACAAAATACATTTTTATACGAGGCTGTGAACAACTTTATTTCTGCTGGTTTTTTAAATGAAGAATGTGTGACTTTTTGATCCAGTAGGTGTCGCCCTTTAGCCCCAGCATGAAACCAAAACAAAACCTGCTGATTGGCCACGCCTCCTCCATACTGAAGCCTCCGTTCTCCTCCAGCGACACACCTCCAACCCCTCGCATTCACACCAAGGAGTTAAGCACAAGCAGTGGACAAAATCGTCCTATGCTCGAGCTACACCTGTGTCCTGCATTGTTGTGTTAGCATGCTAATGTTAGCGCTCTTTAGTTAGCTCGTAGCTTCACATTGTTGTGTTAGCATGCTAATGTTAGCGCTCTTTAGTTAGCTCATAGCTTCACATTGTTGTGTTAGCATGCTAATGTTAGCGCTCTTTAGTTAGCTCGTAGCTTCACATTGTTGTGTTAGCATGCTAATGTTAGCGCTCTTTAGTTAGCTCGTAGCTTCACATTGTTGTGTTAGCATGCTAATGTTAGCGCTCTTTAGTTAGCTCGTAGCTTCACATTGTTGTGTTAGCATGCTAATGTTAGCACTCTTTAGTTAGCTCGTAGCTTCACATTGCTGTGTTAGCATGCTAATGTTAGCGCTCTTTAGTTAGCTCGTAGCTTCACATTGTTGTGTTAGCATGCTAATGTTAGCACTCTTTAGTTAGCTCGTAGCTTCACATTGTTGTGTTAGCATGCTAATATTAGCGCTCTTTAGTTAGCTCGTAGCTTCATTGTTGTGTTAGCATGCTAATGTTAGCGCTCTTTAGTTAGCTCGTAGCTTCACATTTCATGTAAACTGACACAGAATGAGCGTGATCTAAAAACTCTTACTAACATCTAAATAATCAGTGAGTATGTTCTTCTTCTTCTCTCTAGTTCTTGACTAAAACAGCTTTTATACACAAGGGGAGGAGCCGGCCGTCCCGTCCATGTAAACACGGCTCTGACAACAACACAGCCAGCGGGACTCGAGCTTCTCCCTCATTGTAGACAGTCAGGACTCAGAGACACATTTACACAGGACAGACTTTATGATTTATTGATGTGGAACATGTTGAACATTCTTCCTTTATTATGGGACCTAATGGGGATTTCTTGGGTTTTGAAGCGAGCCTCAAGTGGACATTTGAGGAACTGCATTTTTTTAACTGCAGGATTGGCTGAATCTTTGAAACCTGGAGGTCGCTTGCTCTGTAACAATGTGATGGACTGACGGACCAAGCCCAACATCGCTGTATGTAACATGATGTCGCTGTTAGCATGGCTGTGTTTGGATCCTGAAGTAGGTTGATGATTCTTACAAATAAAGAAACAGTTTTTACGTTTGTTCGAGAAAGGGGTTGGGATGAATTCCTGTGGAAAGAAAGAGGACTCTTCTTGAAGGACTCTTCATTGTGTGATACACAAAGCAATAGTTTTCTGATGCACAATGATTGAAGGAGAAATTGTACGAATATACGACTAAATTGTTCCTGAAACTTTTATGCTGGTAAGGCCTTTGACTTGAAAGAAAATAAATTTGAGGTATTGTAGGTTTAGTGCTGAACTTGCAGAGTCAGCAGAATGTCATGGGAGTGAAATAAAGGAAAAGAAGGTGAAACAATGGTAAGGAAGCACTTCTGATTCAATAGTACCGCCCTTTGATTGATGGCCTGATATCTCAAGTGAATCAAAAAGAAAACACGAGCATCATGGGGCCATTAGTACACAATCTTCCCCTCTGTTCTTCAGCCCTGTGGCACTAACAACTTTCAGGATTTGTGAGTGCAATAAAGAGACCATAGATTCAAGGTAATTTGCTCCACAATGAGGTGAAACCCAGAGCGCCGGCGGAAGGCTTGCTACAATGCCAGAGCGGTTAACCTATTCATCGGTCAAAACAAACAAGCCTCAGCGTCAACTTTTATCAGGCCTTTATTTCATAACCTTGGCGCAGAAATGAGAGCCCCTCTGAGTAGTTTATAGGGAGACCGTGTTGAATGCTGGGAGATGGTCGCCCGCCCGAGCTGCAATCGCTCTGATCTACAGCAATCTATTGATCCAACGAGCTTGTCCAATCAATAGGAGAGAAGAGAAGAGGGGAAACAACATTAGAGGAGAAAATAGCCTATTTAAGGAGGCTGAAGAGTGGGAGAGGGGGGGCTGCATACACATCGTGATAGGACAGACGCTGGATGTGGATTCTGCACGCACATCTAGGGCTAGATGAAAGGAAATGCATTTTTCCACCAAGTCCAATAGAAAAAACTCTGTATTATTTCCCTGGGAGTGCCAGGAATGTAATGAGAAAACTAGCGGAGGGAGGAAAAAAACGCAGTGGAGGAGCTGGTTGGGATGAGATATGAGATGAGGCAATGGAGCAGAGCCGGCACGCTGCGATTGAGTCGTCTGAGTTAGGTAGGACACTCCAAAATATGTTACTGCACCAGCTAGAACGAATCATCGCTGTCAGCTCTGCATACATATCTATTGGGCAACAACAACAACAAAAAAACACCAAGTGGATAGAAAGATTATATTTCTATCATCAGATGCTGACCCAGTGTTTGAATAAACGCTGCAAGCAGATCCATTGGTCCGTCCGTTTCTACAGGAAGCAACATGCATCATCCTTAAAGTGTAACAGACACGATGAAGACGGACGACACATCACAACAATGTACAGAACAGAGAGATCTCCATCCATAGACGGAGCAGTCACATATATGATGGATGAGTTGTGTAGCGCTCATGGCATGTTTTGGTGTTGACATGTGTGACAGTGTTGTTTGATTGTAAATGTTAAAGTGAAGACCAGAGCTTTATTCTGTAGGGTTGAGACAAATCTCTGGAAATGTAAGATTGTGTAGAAAGGTTTTACTTTTTACATAAAAACATCCATTGTTTTTTACCGACCTGCAGTATTTAATTGGGTTGTGGGCTGGAGCTGATCCCAGCTGTCATTGGACAAGAGGCGGGGTTACACCCTGGACTGATTGAGGTCCAATCAAAAGCGGTAACAGTTTCAGTAAAATAAAGATGTCTTGCATTTTTACAAACACTGGTCACCACACATCATTATTTCCCACATCACCACGCCATTGTACTGCATTGAAAGCAGTTTATTGGAAATATGCTGACGGGTCAAGAGAGTGGGATGAGAAGGGGTCGTGGGATGGGAATCACACAGACACTTTTTTAGTGGTCCGGTTCTTTGGGCCCACAACCGGCTGTCCATTTGGTACCATTTTGGCTTCATTAAATCAGATTAATTTAGCAATGTTTTTTCCAGTGATTGAAATGTGTGCATGTATTTTACTGGTGCAGAGACTCACCCCTAAATTCCACCAGATGCGTGTTTGGTCCGTCTCCGCTCCATTACAGCAGCAGATTTATTCAATGTGCATGCTTCCATTGTCTACGCTGCACTGCATCTCAGCTCCGGCAGTCCGGTACCCTCTGCAGGAGATTCGCAAGGCTTCTATTGCTGCAGGATGCCGGAGCGGGACAGGAAGTCAGATACTGAAACAACATTAAAACATCCGGATTATTTTCAGAATAAAACACTTTGTTTTGTCGGTTCAGAACAATGACCTTAGTGTGTTTGTTGATGTGTTTATAAGGATTTTTATTCGGTTTTCATCACATACATCGTATTATCTTGCACTGTCGTGAGTGCGATCTATAATTACAGCGAATTCCTTTGTCTCGGCACTCCAGCTGTGCTTCTCTGTGTGGGTGTTGACGGACGAGGGTGCACGGAGCCTTACCTGAGTGGAGTGGACACCCAATAAAGACGTATCTGGTGGAAGTTCTTGGTCGGGGTGGGGGCACGTCTCAACTCGTTGTCTGGTTCAGCATCCCCTGGTGGTTCCTGCACTGAAGGGAACAGAGAGGAATGGGGTTGGGGGGGTCTTGAGCGCTAAGACGAACAGGAGAGAAGGGGTACCACAGGCTCATGTACTTGGGCTCTGGTTATTGCACAGGGGAAAGAGATAATTGGACACAGGGGATTGAACAGGTGAGGGAGGCGTGGTCCTGTTCCTGTTATGGTGCTGATACCCCCCCAAGGAGTCTAGACCCTGGTGGTGGTGGGGGTGATACCCCCCCTGATGGAGTCTAGACCCTGGTGGTGGTGGTGCTGATACCCCCACAATGAAGGGGAAATTAAAATACTTTCTGTTGTCATTTATATTTAACACCACACTTTTAAGAAATATTGTAGTTTTCATACGTGCAGTACGAGTTTGGTGCTTCATAGATACCAGAGCCTCGGACACCCTGGGAGAAACAAAGAGAGTGAGATACAGCTACGAGCTGCAAACAGTTGTTTCTGCACTCTGCTGCTGACAGAGAATCCTTTATTAATTAATAAATAACTCTGCAAGTGTGAGGTCTTATGTGAGCCCTCTGATGATTCAAGTATTCTATCTTTGATTTTTTTAAACAGTAGCCTAAAGGCTTGTGGTCACACACCACTGTTGTCTCTAACAGGACACAGGCTGGTCATCCTCCGGTGCTCCTCAGGGTGTCGTTTGTCACTGCTGAAGTTTGGGAAACCAGCATTACGCCCCTGAAGGACTTTACCTGTAATCATTGTATTCAGTGTGGTTAAAGTAAATCTATACATATTTTTTAGTGCCAAGTTCAACTTCTGCCAAAGATTTTTGTGCCCTCACTTTTCTAATAAACAAAGCATTAATAATAATAACAATACATTTTATTTAAAGGCGCCTTTCAAAACTCTCAAGGTCACCTCACAGAGCAGAGATAAAAACAACAAAGTAACAACACAACGATAAAATTAACATTAAAAACACAAATGTACAGGATGTAAAAGGAGTTATGAGACCGGGTGGAGAATGATCAGACTGAATATGCCAGTTTAAAAAGATGTGTTTTGAGATGAGATTTGAAAATGGAGAGAGAGTCGATATTACGGATTTGTGGTGGGAGGGAGTTCCAGAGGTGGGGGGGTGGCTGAAGGCCCTGGACCCCATGGTGGACAGGCGGGCGGGTGGTGCATTGAGTTGAACTGAAGAAGAAGACCTGAGAGTCAAGAATGTTTTTTTTATTCTTGTTTGTAAAATATGTTTGAATTCACAAAAGCAGTGTTTCTGCTGAGAGTCCTCCTGGGTTGATCATGATACATTTACTCGCAGTGTAAGGATTTTTCTTAAGACATGATTTGCTACTAAAGTGAACCGCGGACTGGTTCTGGGCTGGTTCAGAGCTGCCCCCCCTTTCTACCATCGGCTGGACAGAAGCAAATCCCTCAACCTGCTCCACCTTTGAAGTGCAGCTGGTAACTGTTGCAGGCTGTTTCGACATAGCCCACAGCCAATGCCTCGTCTTCTAAACATAGCTTTTATGTTGAAAAGCTGTTGGGTGCGCATTATTAAATGCTTTATTCATGACCTTGCATATCAAACCTCATCCTCCCACAGTTGAAGAAAATCATTAGTTGTGAGGGGGAAGAGGAGCAGCTATGTTTCTCCCGGTGATTCACTTCCTTTTTTCTTGACGGTTTTCCTCAGTATTCCCCTGATTTAAAATATGTTTCCAATAGTCATGCCGCTCGGTAGCACACATAACAAGTTTTAAAAAAGGAGCACTGTAGCAAGACAGCGAGAGAAATGTCCTCTTAAAAGCCTGAATAATTGAAGTGGATTTATAATTAATGGGAGCATGCTTAAAATCAAAACAAAGACTCGTCTCTACGAGTCACACCAATACGGCTCACCCAAGAATCTGTGAGAGTGGCACACGAAGGCAATGCACTATAAAATCCTATTCAGCATGCTCTCTGTCTAGGAGGTCGTTGTCAGTTCCAATTTTTCCATATTCATCTTTCTGAAGCCAGCAGCAGCAGCAGCAGCAGCAGCAGCAGCGTGCAAAGACCACGCTTCTCTATCTACATCTCATAAAGGAGCCCCAGAGTCAGACGGCGGAGGGTTCAGGGCTGGGACGTTGTTAGAAGAGTTTATTTTCAAAGTGAATTATTTGGAAAACTAATCAACATTCATTCACAGAAGGAAATTGCATCAACTCATTTTTTTTCTAAAGGGCACTAGTTGCGTAAATCCATTTCTTGCACAAAAAAAGCTTGATAATAGCAGGATTCAGTGCTCTGCTTTACACTTTTCTTATCATATTTTAAAGACAAAAGATGCTGCATGTATTAAACAATGAACTGAAGAGAAAGTTTCAGGTTTTAGAAGTGGGCTTGTATGAAGTACTTTTCAGTACAAAGTGTACTAAGAACAGTAGATAACAGTCAGCAAGGACAGTGTTTGAGAAGCGATACCGCTGCAGATTTGACTGAAATGATAAAGTGATCTTACTACAAAGCTCTAAATGGCCAGGCACCATCTTACCTGAAGGAGCTACTAGTGCCGTACTGTCCCTCGAGAGCATTGCGGTCCCGGAGTGCAGGCCTGCTAGTGGTACCTACAGTCTCCAAGTGTACTATGGGGGGTAAAGCCTTCAGTTATCAGGCTCCTCTCCTCTGGAACCGCCTTCCAGCCGGGGTCCGGGAGGCAGACACAGTCTGTATTTTTAAGAATAGACTTAAAACTTTCCTTTTTGATAAATCTTATAGTTAGGGCTGGTGCTGGTGTAGACCAGCTCTTAGTTATGCTGCTATAGGCTTAGACTACCGGGGGAGCTGGCACCCTGAGCTCCTCTCTCTCTCTCTCTCTCTCTCTCTCTCTCTCTGCATATACAGTACATCATATTACTGCATGTATCTATCTATAAATCTCAGTCACTAACCACCTACTTTCCTGGGAGCTCTTGAGCTCTCTTAGGCTCCTCAAGATCATCGGTTGACGGCTTGCCAGAACAACCCCCCACACACCTCCTCCCCTCCCCACCGGATTGCTGATGGACGGTCTACCTCCCCCCCACCCCCTTGCTCCCTATCCCTCTTCCTGCATCTTATCCCATCTCTCCCCCTATCCCTTTCCAAGCCCGGCACAGTCTAGGCCTGTGAAGACTGTTTCATCATGAGCCGGGGATCCGGCCAAAGATTTCTGCCTTTTAATAAGACAGTTTTTTCTTACCACTGTAACTTTTGCTGCTTTGCTAAAGTGCTCATGATGGATAGACCGGATCTTTGTAACATAACAATGAGTAAGGTCTTTTACCTGCTTTATGTAACATAACAATGAGTAAGGTCTTTTACCTGCTTTGTGTAACATAACAATGAGTAAGGTCTTTTACCTGCTTTATGTAACATAACAATGAGTAAGGTATTTTACCTGCTTTGTGTAACATAACAATGAGTAAGGTATTTTACCTGCTTTATGTAACATAACAATGAGTAAGGTCTTTTACCTGCTTTATGTAACATAACAATAAGTAAGGTCTTTTACCTGCTTTGTGTAACATAGCAATAAGTAAGGTATTTTACCTGCTTTGTGTAACATAACAATGAGTAAGGTATTTTACCTGCTTTATGTAACATAACAATGAGTAAGGTCTTTTACCTGCTTTGTGTAACATAGCAATAAGTAAGGTCTTTTACCTGCTTTGTGTAACATAGCAATAAGTAAGGTCTTTTACCTGCTTTGTGTAACATAACAATGAGTAAGGTCTTTTACCTGCTTTATGTAACATAACAATGAGTAAGGTCTTTTACCTGCTTTATGTAACATAACAATAAGTAAGGTCTTTTACCTGCTTTATGTAACATAACAATAAGTAAGGTCTTTTACCTGCTTTGTGTAACATAACAATGAGTAAGGTCTTTTACCTGCTTTATGTAACATAACAATGAGTAAGGTCTTTTACCTGCTTTGTGTAACATAGCAATGAGTAAGGTCTTTTACCTGCTTTGTGTAACATAACAATGAGTAAGGTCTTTTACCTGCTTTATGTAACATAACAATGAGTAAGGTCTTTTACCTGCTTTATGTAACATAACAATGAGTAAGGTCTTTTACCTGCTTTATGTAACATAACAATAAGTAAGGTCTTTTACCTGCTTTATGTAACATAACAATAAGTAAGGTCTTTTACCTGCTTTATGTAACATAACAATGAGTAAGGTCTTTTACCTGCTTTGTGTAACATAACAATGAGTAAGGTCTTTTACCTGCTTTGTGTAACATAACAATAAGTAAGGTCTTTTACCTGCTTTATGTAACATAACAATGAGTAAGGTCTTTTACCTGCTTTATGTAACATAACAATAAGTAAGGTCTTTTACCTGCTTTATGTAACATAACAATGAGTAAGGTCTTTTACCTGCTTTGTGTAACATAACAATGAGTAAGGTCTTTTACCTGCTTTGTGTAACATAGCAATGAGTAAGGTCTTTTACCTGCTTTGTGTAACATAGCAATGAGTAAGGTCTTTTACCTGCTTCTTGTAAAGTGTCTCGAGATAACACTTGTTATGAGTTGACGCTATACAAATAAAAATTGATTGATTGATTGATCTGATCAGACTTTAAGGAAACATGTTGAAGTGCTGGCTTCTCTGACAACAATGCAGCAGTCAGTATGTCCTCCTTCTAACTTTAGATTCTAGTCCTGAATGCTCTGGATTTGTTTGGACCAGAGAAGGTAGGCGCTTTTAAGGCGACCCCCCCGGGTCAACAAGGCCTATGATGAAAAGTACACCATTCCCACTGTGAAACACGGAGGTGGATCGCTGATGTTTTGGGGATGTGTGAGCTACAAAGGCACAGGGAACTTTGTCAAAATTGATGGCAAGATGAATGCAACATGTTATCAGAAAATACTGGAGGAAAATTTGCACTCATCAGCCCGGAAGCTGAGCATGGGGCGTACTTGGACGTTCCAACATGACAATGATCCAAAACACAAGGCCAAGTCGACATGTCATTGGCTACAGCAGAAAAAAGTGAAGGTTCTGTAGTGGCCATCTCAGTCTCCTGACCTCAATATCATTGAGCCACTTTGGGGAGATCTCAAATGTGCAGTTCATGCAAGACAGCCCAAGAATTTACAGGAACTGGAGGCTTTTTGCCAAGAAGAATGGGCAGCTTTACCATCTGAGAAAATTAAGTGCCTCACCCACAACGACCACAAAAGACTTCAAGCTGTAATTGATGTCAAAGGGGGCAATAAATGGTATTAAGAACTAGGGTATGTAAACTTTTGATCAGGGTAATTTGGGTAGTTTCTGTTGTCATTATGATTTAAAAAGAGCAAACACAATTGTTTGATAATAAATGGCTTCACCCAACCACTAACCATGAGTGAAAGAAAAGTTTTTGTATTATCATTCATATTCTCTGAAAAATGACCAAAAAATCACAAATTCTACCAGGGTATGTAAACTTATGAGCACAACTGTATGAGAGCAGTTATCAGGTCAACAGGTGTTGCAGTGATGGAAGCGGGCAAGAGAAGTGGTTCAGATAGAAGTGATTGTACCCGACCTAAAAAGCCTCTGCATGTTTCTAATAAGCTCCACGAGCAGAAACGTGCTCAAACTAGGATCAATATTGGAGATGCTTTTGAAAAATGGAGAGAGGTTAGAACACAGAAAGGTTTACAGACCCATGCAGAGCTGTGAATTTGGTTTGGTGCACTTTGTGTGGAACAGCACTGGGCCAAACACAGAGCTGTTCCACCCAAATTTGAATTATACACGTGCCTTTCAAGGGACAAAAAGCCGCTTCACAGGCTGTGGGGAACAGAACGTTCTCTCCTCATTGGGAACGATTGAAAAAAGAAACTGGTGGTCACAGTGTTTCTCCTGACCCCATCTGCAGCAGTTCATAATTGTAACTGTCCTGACTGTTATCTACTTAGACTAAGAACCTTGTACAACCTCGCTTTAAAAGCCCAAACTGAGCCTTTTTCTTGACCCCAATGTGACGAGAAAGCCAGACCGTAAAACTGTGCTCTGATGTGAAAACACCTTAAAGGAAGAATATACGACATGCTGCACATCAATAAATCATAAAGTCTGTCCTGTGTAAATGTGTCTCTGAGTCATGACTGTCTACAATGAGGGAGAAGCTCGAGTCCCGCTGGCTGTGTTGTTGTCAGAGCCGTGTTTACATGGACGGGACGGCCGGCTCCTCCCCTTGTGTATAAAAGCTGTTTTAGTCAAGAACTAGAGAGAAGAAGAAGAACATACTCACTGATTATTTGGATGTTAGTAAGAGTTTTTAGATCACGCTCATTCTGTGTCAGTTTACATGAAATGTGAAGCTACGAGCTAACTAAAGAGCGCTAACATTAGCATGCTAACACAACAATGTGAAGCTACGAGCTAACTAAAGAGCGCTAACATGAGCATGCTAACACAACAATGCAGGACACAGCTAATGTGAAGCTAAGAGCTAACCAAAGAGCGCTAACATGAGCATGCTAACACAACAATGCAGGACACAGCTAATGTGAAGCTACGAGCTAACTAAAGAGCGCTAACATTAGCATGCGAACACAACAATGTGAAGCTACGAGCTAACCAAAGAGCACTAACATGAGCATGCTAACACAACAATGCAGGACACAGGTGATTGCAGCTCGATCCAAAGACAATTTTTTCCGCCGCTTTATGGTGCTTAAGTGCCTAATTGCTAACTGTTGGAGGTGTGTCTCTGGAGGAGAGCGGGAGGCTTCAGTATGGAGGAGGTGTGGCCAAAACAGCAGTTTGTTTTGGTTTCATGCTAGTGCTCAAGGGCGACATCTACTGGATCAAAAAGTCGCTCATTGCACACATTTTATAGAATTGTTTAAATCACTTCATGCTTTGAAGGATGCATGCAGAAACGTTTACAGTAATCGTTTTCTCTCTTCTTGTTTGGAGTAAGGCAGCTTTATTTAATGTTGTTTGGAAACATTTTTTGGGGGAAAAAGTGTTTCTCTTGACGTTTCTTTTATGAAAACTCATATCGTAGTGTTACATGAAATCAATATGAGCAAGTAAAGTGTGTGGGCCTCGCTGAATGCCACATTGTTGTTAATTGGTTCACACTATAACAGATATAGGAGCAGGTTTCTGGTTTGAAAATGGCTCTTTCATCAAACACTCGGGGTGCAGCAGCTCATTTTACCTGCCAGCCTTGGCAGCTCCACAATAAAACACACAATATTTTTCCAATTTCCTCTTGCCCAAGAGTGTTAAGGTCATTTTTCATAATTCATCTGGCGTTTAAAACCTTTAAAACCTTCAATATGTGACTCTTTTTTACCCCCTTTACACAAAATAATACGAGGCCTGAAAATGTCTCCCAATAAAAAGCTTAAAATATTACAAATTACTCCACAGCAATTAGCTCCCGTTCTGCAACGAGGGCCTCCGTATTTTATGTCGACTGGGACGGTGCAGATGCAAAGCAGGCCATTGTATGGGGATCTCATTACGCCACAAAGAGTTTCACTCCGTCTAAATCACGACGCCGATGTGTCTAATAAGGTCCAAATAAAGTCGGCTCATTTATGGAGCAGTGAATGTGTTCATCAGAACTTCAGTTGCAGGCCTCTGTTTACGCTCGTTATGCTATTCAAGACAGTGTTTCTCATTTTTCAACATGCTATGGGGGAAAGGCTCTTCACTGCAGTCAGCTGGAGTCTGTGGAGTAAAGTGGAGCTGCGGCTCTGAGCACATCTCAACAGCAGTTGGAAGAAAATATTGGCGGCAACTATTTATTTGGAGGATGAGGCATTAAACACATTTGCATAATCTGAGTGTCGCTGCAGCTGGCCCGCAACAACATCGACTCGAACAGCTCTAATTTCACTCTTATCGTTTCTCTGCGAAAGAGAGGAGCAGCGGAAAAATCAACCATTCATCTCTTTTTACATTTATTAGCATGACTGCTTCCACCGAGTCGCTCAGCTGCCACCGTTCATTTACAGAGTGTGTCTACTGGGAGAGATATCATATGTTGTTTTATGAGTGTGTTAAAAAACCAGCGGCCATGAAAGAAAAGCACAGACGCACTGTGGAGGCAACCTTTTAGATAAGGTGAGACAAGACCCTCAGGAGTGCTTGTCTTTGCACAGAGGTGTCCTAATGCCAGAAAAGACATAAAACAACAGCTTCCAGATATGAGACGAGTATTGATCAAAGGTGCACAGGGGCTGAACAAACAAACCGGTCCGTGTGATCAAAGGACTGCAAATTCTGCGTGTAAATGTGTCAGTTAAAAAAGGCGTTCACAGATCTGCTGTGCACTCAGACTTTTATTGTCGTTGGTGTATAAATATCACGCTTACAGATATTTACTGACAGTTAATTTGCAATATGCAGTTAAAAAAGAGGATTCAAATAATTACAGGAGAACCAGTTATTTGTTGCATTTGTCTTGTATGTCAGAACCTACGAGGTAAATGGAAGGATAAGAGTTATTGATAATGCATCACGCCGGACACAGAGGGCGGGAACTCTCTCACTAGTCGGAGATGTCTCCTGTAGGTTTAATCTTTAGGTTGAGGTGAATAATATGTTAGTAAACTATTTATTAAACTACGTGGATTAGTTTATCGGAGATCGTCTGAAGCGTAACGCTAGTGACGTCACAATCATCCCACCGTGGTGTAGTTAGCTTTAGCATAACGTTAGCTTTTTACTTCTGTCGGCCACATTAACGCTTCAAACATCATAAAAATGGCGTTCATCTGTGAAGATTATCCTGCTGAACAAAACGCCTACGCTTCAGAAACGTGTGTTTAACACAGAGATTATTTTCTGCAATGATCCAAAATCCAATGAAAACATCCCAGAGGAGGATTCTGGTTAGACCCCGTGGAGATGATACTTCCTGGTTGGCCTACAAAAATACGTCACATGGTTTGTTCTCTATTAGGTTTACCGAAAGTTTGACAGAATCAGCATTTCCAATATGGCGACCTCCATTGGCTTCGAAACAGCACATCAGACACAAATCGTTGACGTCACTGAGTCTACGTCCATGTTTGTTTACAGACTGTTGCGATCCCTCGAGTTATACACCAATCTGCTGGTCATTTTAAGTACTGTAGGCTGTAAACGTGCATGTCATGTGAAATCCACAGAAGAAGACAACTGACAGGAAGTGAGGTCATTTTATTTTTGTTAATGAGGTTGGACACATGGCACCCTCAACCTCACTTTCAGAGCTTCTCCAGAAACAGTCCAAACTGAAGAATAAAAATCTTCTCAGATTGTCTCCTCTGGTTAGATTTTTCCTCAAACTGCTGACGTATACCTGACATGTTGTGCGTTGCTTTTTGTCTTCTGTCCAGCTCGGCTGCTTGTATCTCAAAACGAGACGTCATTGGACAAATATGGGAGATTATCACATCACTGTGTTAAAGAAACAAACGCTGTACCCTGGAGGAAAGTGAAGTTATCACACTCCAAGGCTCAACAATTTCCAGTTATTGCAGAAAAAAATATGTTTTATAAGACTTGATCAGATTTGTCCTTTAGTATATTATCCCCCCCCCCCCCCCCCCAACCCCTCCGTCCAGCTTCACACTCCATAGAGCCCCAGCCCTTAGGGCCCTGGCTCCGTCCTCATCCATCATCCTGAACGGGGGGGGGGGGGAAGGGAGATTCACGTTTCCTTCGGGCTGAAGTCATAGCTTGGGGCTGTCAGCCAATGGTGATTGATGGGCGGGGTTACGACAGGGCACCCGGGCCAATGCACACGGCACGTTGGCTCCCTAACACCAGCCGGGCACTCCAGTACCAACATCTGGAGCACAATACAGGGACGGGCCATGGGTGAAAGTTCTCCATCAGAAGGCAGATTCAGTGCAGTGTGCGGTTTTGAAGGCAGCAGCAGACGCGGCGGCAGCAGTGGGAGAGTCGTGCAGACACCCACCACTGGGTGGATGACACACACAAACACAGACTCTGACGCCGCTGTTGCAATACAGTAACTTAGCAACAGGAAAAGCTCGCACGCTGACCACTGACACCACATAGTAATAGAAATATGGGTTAGCATCTCACACTCTCTCTCTCTCTTTCTCTCTCTCTCTTTCTCTCTCTCTCTTTTTCTCTTTTCCTCTATCTCCGTCTCTTTCTTCTTTTTTTTCCCTGACAGACCCAGCAGACCTGACTCTATTCCAAACAGCTGAACAGAGCCTCCTCTGCAGCTTTCTCTTCTTCCTCCACCTACTCCTTCTCTCTGCAACAGCGTTACACAGCTCCACTCTCTTCTGTACTCTTTATGTCTCCTTTTCTCTCTGCTTTTCTACACCCATCCTCTACAGTTACTTACACCACTTTCCTCCTTTTAGCTAAATCTTCCGCTACAGCTTTCTGTGCCTCATTTTCTTCTATTTCTCTCCCTGTAATGGACCCCCCCCCCCCCCCCCCCCCCCCCCCCCGATCCTCTTGAGGTGCATTCACCACCTCCTTATAGTCCTCCTCCTCCTCCTCTTTTGGCTTATACAACCTTAAGTCCCTGCAACTCTTCGTCCTCCCAATATTCACCTTCACTTCCTCTTCCAGGACTCTGCTATACTGCAGCAGACAGGTGTGCATTTCACACGCTGTTTGTTTCCCTGTTTTGTCATTCCGCCGAGCTCTGGCGGTCATCATTAATAACACTGGTCCCTCTCGCTGCCTGTTTCTGTGTCTCCGGGCTGATGTTTCCTCCAGCCTGTTGGCAGCGCTGCCAGGCTCGGAGCCTCGGGTGCACACAGAGATGGAGGAGTGAGATCAGGCCAGACACACAGGTATAGTCGAATCCAAGCTGCAAACAGCAAACACAACAAAGAGAGTGGTGCTCTCAGAATACTAAAATATGTAATGATGGGCTCACAGAGAGCACACAAACAAAGTGGAATGTGCACAGTAGTAGTGTAACAATAAAATACACTATTTATAGTGTTCTGAAAAAAGGCTGAAGAAATGAACCCGTGTGTGTTTTGACTTACTGTAGATCTTACACGACCAGAAGCAGACTCAATTGATGATTCTGCTTCGCTGAAGGTTTTTGTGTGCAGAGTTTGACTTGGCTTTCAGGGCTCAGGGAACATGGACACACCAAGCAGCAATCTGCTGTTTATAACAAATGAAGCCGATGTGGAAAAGCAAAAAAATCTGCAGTTCCTCGAGTGTCCACTTGTAGCTGACATTAAAGGCTTTACATGTGATTTTTTGATCCAGCAGATGTCGCCCTTGAGCTCCAGCATGAAACCAAAACAACTCGCGCTGCATTGTTGTGTTAGCATGCTAATGCTAGCGATCTTTATTATGCTCGTATCTTCACACTGCATGTAAATTTACCTGAAATGAGCGTGATCTAGAAACACAGTTAAGCAGTGAGTACAGTATGTTATTCTTCTTTTCTCTAGTCCCTCAATTAAACAACTTTTATACACGAGGGGAGGAGTCAGCCGGCCATCCTGGCGATGTAAACAAAGTGAAGATAGGACTCTGAAAACTCTGAAAACATCACAGACAGTGGGACTCGGGTGTTACACCCATTGTAGACAGTCATGACTCACAGAGTTATTTTCAGAGGAGATACTTGATATATACATTTAAGAGTGATAAATCACATATAAAGACTTTAATGGAGTGGAAGTCATTTACACTCCCTCATGTTAAAATGCAGATTTTGACAGCAGACATAAACATGCCTACTTTAAAAACAACAACACAAATGACTTTGGCCTAATGAATAGTCCTTGTCCAGGGGTTTGCACAGTTGGCCCTCAGACCATCCAATCGCAGAGCTCGCCATCCAGCCAACTAGCATCATAAAATAAAAGTTTCTGAAATATGTTTTTCATGTTGCCATTTAATATTAAAATGATTACGTAGTTGAATTAGTAAGGAGCATTTGCAGATTGTTGTTGAATTATATTTCAGGACCGACGATCATGCTAGCTCTATGCTAGCTCATCAAACAGAGCTTGCACCAGAAGTACATCGCTTAACCTATATTTTAGCATGTTGCTAACGGCATGCTAACGGTTGGGTTTGTTTGCAGCATGCAGTATAGTAGGCGATATAACTTAAAACCCGCCTCAGCTCCAGCTCTCAGCCTGTCATTAGGTTGACTGAAAGTTAGACTGAGACAGCATTTCCAACATGGCGGCTGCTGCTGATGAGCCTCCAGCGCCCCCTGCAGGAACAGACGGGTGACGTCCCTCAGGCTTCAAACATTAACTTGAAAGAAAGTTTTCTCTGTTTTCTGAATTTTCCCCTTTTGATTAAATAAATTCTTGAGTTTGCACTTTCTTCTTTGTTTTTACTAACCATGACACTCTCTCTTCATACATATATATAGATATATATATATATCTACACATCCACAGAGTGAGTGAGTTGTCTCATATCTGGACCTCGAGCGTGCACTAAAGTTTGAGCTGAAGTGAGATTAATTAAATATTGAATTGATCTCTGACAGCCAGAGTCCGTTCCCCGACCGAAGTTTGTTCTTAAGTGAGAAGAAACTGAAACTCTTCAACTCCACTTTCCATGTCTGAGTACTTCATCAAGTCCGGAAAGGTCACAACTCTTTTCTCTATCTCAACCCACTCTCAACAATTAGGAGCGGCAGCCAGTTGTATTTTATTTCATCTTTTTTTAAAGACATGAATCTTTGAAGCTTATCAATTTATAAGTTCTTAATCAGGGCCTCTCGTCTTCAGGTTTTGTTCTGTTGATTTACTAAATCTGAGCGTTTCTGAGAACAGCAGATGGCACATCATTACACTTTAATGTTCTTAACTTTAATTACTTGGAAATGTTATTCTTATTCGGCTCAATAAGGGATTTTGTATTTGATTCTAATTTTGATAGAATCAGGCTCTCGAGTGGACGTCGTTATTCTCTCCGCTGGATTTGAATATGCGTGCGTGTTTTATCAGCCACACAATGGACTGACGGGTCACCGAGGTTGTGTTTCTTTTCTTTTAAACGTAGAGCTCTGGGACGGTCGGGGAGTCAATAGTGTGGGCTAACACTGTGATTCGCTGCCAACTCTTGATTGTCTCTTTGTCTAATATCATTTCCTTCGTTGGGCAACTGCTCCCCTACGGCCAACAGCAACAAATCCAATCAGCAGCACTCAGAAGTTTATTTAAGGCGCCGTATACGTTCAAGCTCTGCACCTCCCACACAAGGACGTTGGTTCCCTTTCAAGAGAGAGAGGCTTTTGTGGTGCTCTGGACTATTACATCACCAAGTTTTGAAACATTAAAAAGGAAGGAAAAGTGCTTATCTGATTGGTCGTGACAGAAGCCAGACGGACAGATAATGTGTTTCTCTAAATCCAACCTAATTTCCAGCAGTGTTTGCCTCGAGCCTCGATGTTACCAAAAGTCAGCCGCTGCATCCTGTGCACGCACGCACACAGAAACACAGCCCCACAGTGAGTTAGGAGGAAATATGTTTCCTCTTTTTTTTATCATCTGTTTTATGACAGCAGCCTTTCTTCACAGTTAATCTGTTCTCAAACAGGTCATGTGTTCTTACTCTCCTCCTTCCTTCTTATCTCTGCAGCTTTCTTCTTTTTTTCTCCTCTTACTCTCTCCGTCTGTCCTTCGTTCTCTTATTTATAAATCACATCTCCTTCCTTCCTTTTATCCCGTCCTTCCTTCCCCCCTCCCTTTATGCTCTTAGTCTGGCTCAGTGAGGTCATGAAGGGATCTGTGTCCCTTGGCCTGTGTGAGGCAGTGTCCGGTTGGTGTAATTATGATGGATGGAGTAATTTCCAGAGGCGCCTTTCGCCAAGAGGGCCGGAGCCCACCCTGCCTTCTCTCGGCTTTAATGACTTTTTAATAGAGCTCACTCCCAAACCTACATCACACAGTGCCGGAGAGAGTCGCCGACAAATCACTGCCGTTAAAGCAGGTAATGGCACAGCAGGACATGGGTGGTCCAGGATCTTTAGAGGCACCCTCTCTGTAGATGTGTGCTGGGCTTCCTGAGTCCACACTCAGCGGGACTAATCGACTTTGGATAAACCTGCCTGAGGGGCTCAAGGCTGACGAATCCATCACTGGACTTTTTTACAAATAAAATCATATCTAATAGTTACAATCTTTGGCTTCTGTCATTATCGTTACTTAGTGAGTCTTAGGTCAGCTAGTGATGTTATAAACATAACTCAATAAGGAGTCAGAGAGAGGAGCTGTTTGGAAACACTGACCGGACATGCAGAGGGAGGGGCCCAAAAGCTCTGCTCCTCAGGATGGATCTTATTGTGTGAGTAACTCATATCACTAATATCAAGTTTTCTTCATCACACTATGAGGTTTATTTCATTAAGCATGAAAAAAACACGACAACTCAGGGTTTGCTTTAATGGGGACATATTGTGAGAAATCCACTTCTTCAGTGTTTCTGAAAATATATCTGTGTAACCTGAGAGTCTACTGACCCACAACATGTGAAATAAACCCATCCAGTCCTTTGTTTGTGGTCTGCATAAGTCTTACAACACAGAGAAAAATGCTCCGTTTCTAATGTGCTCTCCTTGTGATGTCACAGTGGGATTCTGGTAAAAAAAAAAATCCCCTCCTCTCCCCTGATATCTCCACCCATGGACTCCACCCCCAGACTAGAACAAAACTTTTGCGCAGGTCCGACATTTTTATTCTCTCTACAGAGGAGTGATGTCTACCAGGAAAACTCAGGGGGGGGGGGGGGGGTCATTACATTTAAAGAGACACACACACCAAAACGGAGCGTTCTGAGAGAGCTGGTTTATACAGGGTCACAAACCTCCTCTGGTGCTTGATTCATGTTATATTTTGACCAAAGCACAGCACAGATGTTTCATTTAGACCACAGGGGGACTGTTTGCCGGTCTGACACGTCCTAAGGAACGCCTCCCTGAAGTTGGAATTCCGACTAGGAAACTCTGACCAACTTCAGTAGTCTGAGTTAAAATCCAACATGGCTGCTATGTTCATAAACAGTAACATTTAATCTGTCCCTATTTGTGTTTATTAGCATGTTAGTCCTCTTTTTGTTTAATTAAATCAATCTCACCAATGGTATGGAGCACTCTCATGTTGACGGAGCTCAGGTCTGCCCACATAAAGATGAAGAGTCATTTTTACATTTCTGGCTGGAGGCAGAATCGTTTTCCTGATCACTGGAGAGTTTGCTCATGGCATCTCTTATAAATACTGTAACAGACGCCAATTTATTTCATGCTAACTCCATGAGGCTGTTAGTATTTGTGAATTAGACACATTTGGAGATGAGACAGATTTGCAAAGAAAGGGGCCAATTCTTCCCTAAATGACGGCATAATCTCTTGTTTAAATATGTGCAAACAGCACGGGCACACAGAGGCGCTGTTTGTTCTGCAGAGCAGTAAGGGGAGCTTTTTACCCTTTGTGTGTGCTTTGAGAATAAGACGCATCTTTTTAACCACTTTGCACAAGTGAGGTGGACGCAAAAGCCTCACAATCCCTCAGCGAGTCAGAGTGTACATGTTTCTCCTGCAGGCGAAATCATTTAGAAAATTTTCAGATGGGAACCCTAACAATAAAAAAGAGCTGAATCAGTTCAGTATCACATCAGAATGTAACTGATGATTAGCACTGTTCTCGTTGTTTCTGTCACATCGTATAGAAATAAAACGATTAAATCCTGGTTCTTATTGCAGACTCTTCAGGAGACAGCAGGGCGGTCGCTTCAGAGACTTTTTGTCCTCCTAACAGGCAGCGTGATGCTGAAAGCTACTGAGTCTCTACCTTGTCGCTCCTGATAAATGCCTTTAATATAAATGTTAAAATGTCAAAGCGCTGCAGTGCTGACTTCGGTTTCTGTTTTAAGGGCCTGTGAGACTAATGCACAGTAATTGTATAGACTGAATTAGACGTCAACATCAGCTCTTCTGTCAAAATGTGCAAGTAACAAGTAAAACCCGTATAACTCATGTCCTCAGCTCCACTTTTATTAATTAAACTTTCAACTTTGTTGTTGATGTCAGTTTTGTTATTTAAAAAACAATATTAAAGGAGCAATATGTAACTCAGACACCTAGTGTTTGAAATGGGTACTGCAGTCCAAACAGGTTCACGTCAAACTGGACAGAAAAGAACGACCGGACAGGAAGTAAGACAAGGAAACACATTACGGACAAAGTACGGACTCATGACTCACTTTATCAACGTGATGTAAAAACAGGCTGAACAACAAATCATCCTCAGAAAGAAAATGTTGTGATCTTGTAGTTCTTTTGTGATCTTGTAGTTCTCTTCTGATCTTGTAGTTCTCCTGTGATCTTGTAGTTCTCTTCTGATCTTGTAGTTCTCCTGTGATCTTGTAGTTCTCCTGTGATATTGTAGTTCTCCTGTGATCTTGTAGTTCTCCTGTGATCTTGTAGTTCTCTTGTGATCTTGTAGTTCTCTTCTGATCTTGTAGTTCTCTTGTGATCTTGTAGTTCTCCTGTGATCTTGTAGTTCTCTTCTGATCTTGTAGTTCTCTTCTGATCTTGTAGTTCTCTTGTGATCTTGTAGTTCTCCTGTGATCTTGTAGTTCTCTTGTTATCTTGTAGTTCTCTTGTTATCTTGTAGTTTTCCTGTGATCTTGTAGTTCTCCTGTGATCTTGTAGTTCTCTTGTGATCTTGTAGTTCTCTTCTGATCTTGTAGTTCACCTGTGATCTTGTAGTTCTCTTGTTATCTTGTAGTTCTCTTGTGATCTTGTAGTTCTCCTGTGATCTTGTAGTTCTCTTCTGATCTTGTAGTTCACCTGTGATCTTGTAGTTCTCTTGTGATCTTGTAGTTCACCTGTGATCTTGTAGTTCTCCTGTGATCTTGTAGTTCTCCTGTGATCTTGTAGTTCACCTGTGATCTTGTAGTTCTCATGTGATCTTGTAGTTCTCCTGTGATCTTGTAGTTCTCCTGTGATCTTGTAGTTCTCCTGTGATCTTGTAGTTCTCTTGTGATCTTGTAGTTCTCATGTGATCTTGTAGTTCTCTGTGATCTTGTAGTTCTCATGTGATCTTGTAGTTCTCTGTGATCTTGTAGTTCTCTTCTGATCTTGTAGTTCTCTTGTGATCTTGTAGTTCTCCTGTGATCTTGTAGTTCTCTTGTTATCTTGTAGTTCTCTTGTTATCTTGTAGTTTTCCTGTGATCTTGTAGTTCTCCTGTGATCTTGTAGTTCTCTTGTGATCTTGTAGTTCTCTTCTGATCTTGTAGTTCACCTGTGATCTTGTAGTTCTCTTGTTATCTTGTAGTTCTCTTGTGATCTTGTAGTTCTCCTGTGATCTTGTAGTTCTCTTCTGATCTTGTAGTTCACCTGTGATCTTGTAGTTCTCTTGTGATCTTGTAGTTCACCTGTGATCTTGTAGTTCTCCTGTGATCTTGTAGTTCACCTGTGATCTTGTAGTTCTCATGTGATCTTGTAGTTCTCCTGTGATCTTGTAGTTCTCCTGTGATCTTGTAGTTCTCCTGTGATCTTGTAGTTCTCTTGTGATCTTGTAGTTCTCCTGTGATCTTGTAGTTCTCATGTGATCTTGTAGTTCTCTGTGATCTTGTAGTTCTCATGTGATCTTGTAGTTCTCTGTGATCTTGTAGTTCTCTTGTGATCTTGTAGTTCTCTTGTTATCTTGTAGTTCTCATGTGATCTTGTAGTTCTCCTGTGATCTTGTAGTTATCCTGTGATGTGTGTACAGCTGCTCATGGCTGCGCTCCGCTTGGTTCACGTTCCAGAAATGGATCCAGCGGGGCAGAGCACACGGACTATATGGAAATTTGTGGTGAAGCTTCAGTGTTTAGCCAGCTCTGCATCAATCTGTTAACCTCTCTGCAGAATCTAAACTTATAGGGTGAAATACTGGCTGCTGCATTGTAGTCAGAGAAGCAAGCTCTCAGGATTTCTAAGGACCTCTTCAGATCTAAATCTAAACTCAATCAGAGAAAATGATTTCCCTTTGGAAAC
>NC_083612.1:1490581-1505581 GCF_963584025.1 Labrus mixtus | reverse complement strand
TGTTTTGCGGTCTCTGTTAACGATGGCGGCGGTGTCTTACATGATCCTCTCTGCCACCGTCTCCGCTAACAACCTTCTGGACAAGACTTTGACTTTCCTACCTTTTTCCTGCCAGATGTTCGGCCCTGCCGCAGCAGCTGTTGTCCCTCGCTCAGATCCCGAGGGACGACGGACGGGAGCTGCTGCCAAAAGCCGAGCCATCGAGGAATCCCTCAGGGAGCGTTACTCGTCATCTAAAAAAAGGTCTTTGGAAGGGGACTCGCCCCTTCACGGACCGCTGCCAACAAATTATCCCCACTTATCAATGACCTGACTGCATGCGAGTGTATGTGTAGTGAGATTTAAGTGATTTTGTGATCTCATGGGAATCAAACACCTCTGTCTGCTCTCATTGCACTTCTTCATATGGAATTGAACCCGTAAACTTGTCCCAGCCTTCCCTCCATATGCTACCAGTGACCCGGAGGTGTGAAGACAACCCCGCTCCAGCTGGTGGTCGGCGGTGAACTGCTAACCCCAGCAGCCAATCAGGAGGCCTGTAGGCTAGAAGAAGTGGGAGTGCTGGGGGTGATGGAGATGGAGGAAGTCGGGGTCAGCGAAGGCCTCGTCCGTCCTGACACGATGCCATCTTTACCGCCCAGTAGGATGTGACCTTAACCCTCCTGCTGTCCATTCACACTCACGCCGCTCTCTTCCTCACCCACAAACACCACATGTGTCATCAATCCATCCATCCTCCTCCTCCTCCTCCTCCTCCTCGCCTCCATCACCTCTCGTTCAGCAGTCGGTTTTTTGGATTGACAGCTCCCGGGGAAAAGAGGGGAAGGATGTGAAGCGAAGGAGGTGGCAGATCCAGACAGTCGGAGGAGGGGAGGGGGGACTCGCCCTGCAGGCCGGAGGTCTGCCTGCCAGACACAGTATGAACGGATCTGTGTGTGTGTGTGTGTGTGTGTGTGTGTGTGTGTGTGTGTGTGTGTGTGTAGGAGGGGGGTTAGGCTTAGAGGGATGAAGAAGGGTTTTGGAGAGAAAGGGAGAAGAAATGAGCACAGCAGAAAAGAAAATTGTGCTCCATATTATGCTAAACAATTTATTTTACAAATTGTATAAATGAAAACTAAACGTTACATCACAAGTGCAGAGTTTGCAAAATCAACAAATTTCATCGACAGCAGAGCTCTGATTTAAAAAATCAGCGTTGGATGGAGGGATGGAGAGCGAGAGGAAAAGGATAGAAGGAGGAGTGGAGGACTGAAGCTTCCTCCTGCAGAGAGGAGACGAGGACAGGACGGGAGCGTCTGCCGTCTCCAACTGTTCCACCTCGAACAACATCTCACACAATCTCTCTCGCTCCGTCCTAATTCATGCAGATTCAGCCGAGCCAGACTCACACGAAGCGGGCACAGCCAACGGTGAAATATGAAACATTTTAGTCTGATGATTTAATAGATGGGTTCAGCTAAAGACACACTAACACAGTACACTAACTCTGTCACATTTGAATCATGTCTCATAAATCACACATAGATTCACACGTTTTACATTTTTCAGCATTAAGCTTACTCATTTGGAGAAATATGCACTTTATGGTGCAGAATAGAATTCCATTTATCACTCATTTAACCCTGTGCGTGTGTGTTTTCAACGGAGCGCTGCGTCATTACAGAGCTGTGACCTCAACCTCTTACCTGCTGCTGAACACCAGGGTTAAAAACACACAACCTAAACACTCACTGTCTCTAATAGTGTCAACTACAGAGCGACAGGACATTGAAATACGCTTACTGCCACACAAAACTGATTTGGCTGATGTAATTGACAATTCTACATCAAGGAGGCAAATTCAATCCATCCCTCGTCCACCATCGGAGGCAGTGACAGAGGTTATTGGGAGGAACCAGCTGGCAATAACGCACTGTGAATAGACACACTGCGACACCAAAATGACGCCTTAGTGGGTGCACTCCTTCAGTACGAAGACGTAATGAAGATGTTGCAGAAGTGCAGTCTGTAAAGTGGCCTGGGTTTTACTTCTGGGCGGATAAGCGCTGGCTGTACGCTCATGAGTGTTTGCATGAAGCGTTTGTTCGCTGAGAAGAAAAGCGCTGCACGTCCGTCCTGTCTCCATGACAACAGTCTGTTGACAACGGCCGCTGTATGACCGACACTGCTCCATTACTTTTTACTGCATGTTTTATATTTGAGATCGTTTTTAGGCGAAACTGTAAAAACCTGTAAACCTGTAAAAAAGACGCTGGGCGCTGCGCTTTTCCTCTGGATGGCCGCCTGCTGCTAAGAACGCTTTCTACTCATTAAAAACAATTGAAACAAGACGCCTGCGCTCAGAAAAAAACGCTAGGTGATGTTGTTGTTTTTTTACCTTTTTGACTTTATTGAATAAAACAGATGAAGAGAGACAAGAAAGAAAAAGGAAAAGGGCGAGGGCAGATTCGAACCCATTGCTGCTGCTATAAGACTATAGCCTCTGCACATGGGGAGTGCCGCTATCTGGCGCCCCCTTATGTTTCTGTGATGCTACCTAACAAGCTCCATCAGATACCCAAACAGTGTTAGCAGCCAGCAAGAACACATAGAGGATTATTTAGCTCCTCATGTCCAGCATGTGGGCATACACACCGCCGTCCCACAGGATGTCAGATTATAATTTACAGAAAATGTTGTTGCTCACAGATTCGAGAAGTTTCAAGGAATATCATAAATGACATGTACCAAATAAGGTCTGGATCAAGTGCTAAACCTGCAACTATAGGACCATCAGGTCTCTGTATGTGGTCGTGGGGGACCTGCTCTACCAAGTGAGCTAATCCAGCAGCCCTGTTCTGAGCATCATTTGATTTAAATAAGAAATGGACTTGAGCTTGTTTGATTCTTTTCTAGTCTTCTGACTACTCAAAGCACTTTTACACCGCAGGTCACACCTCCACATTCACACACTGATGGTAGAGGCCGCTGAGTAAAGAGTCCATCAGTATTAACTCATCCATTCATACGCATTCACACACTGATGGTAGAGGCCGCTGAGTAAAGAGTCCATCAGTATTAACTCATCCATTCATACACATTCACACACTGAGGTAGAGGCCGCTGAGCAAAGAGTCCATCAGTGTTAACTCATCCATTCATACACATTCACACACTGATGGTAGAGGCTGCTGAGTAAAGAGTCCATCAGTATTAACTCATCCATTCATACGCATTCACACACTGATGGTAGAGGCTGCTGAGTTAAGAGTCCGTCAGCATTAACTCACCCATTCATACGCATTCACACACTGATGGTAGAGGCCGCTGAGTAAAGAGTCCATCAGTATTAACTCATCCATTCATACACATTCACACACTGAGGTAGAGGCCGCTGAGTAAAGAGTCCATCAGTGTTAACTCATCCATTCATACGCATTCACACACTGATGGTAGAGGCCGCTGAGTTGAGAGTCCGTCAGCATTAACTCACCCATTCATACGCATTCACACACTGATGGTAGAGGCTGCTGTGTAAAGAGTCCGTCAGCATTAACTCATCCATTCACACACATTCACACACTGATGGTAGAGGCTGCTGAGTGAAGAGTCCATCAGTATTAACTCATCCATTCATACACATTCACACACTGATGGTAGAGGCCGCTGAGTAAAGAGTCCATCAGTATTAACTCACCCATTCACACGCCACTGACGGACCAGCGGGTTGGGGTTAAGTGTCTTGCCCAAGAACACATCGGACATGTGACTGCAGAAACTGGGGATCAAACCCCCAAGAGAAAGAGACAACCGACTCTACCACTTAGCCACAGCTGCTGCCCCATTAGCGTGTTAGCATTGCAGCTAACATGAAGGCTTTTTAGTCTCTTAAAAGTGGCACTGCTCAGCGATGTAGATGATCGATAGATTTGTGATAGATGGAATTTCTTAGATTTCTTAATCAGTCAATTCTGTTTATTTTTCAAACTTGTGATGGTGATCGTTGCCTTTTAACCAACAAGATGTTCTGTCTTTAAGAAGATCTGTTAACAAGCATTTTGGATCGTGCTGAATCATTTTCTGTTTCCTGCTCTTTTTTAGTGTAATTTCTCACTAATAATGCCTCATATGTTGTTATTAGTTTAAAGGCCACATTTTCTGCTGACACCTGGTTTTACCACGTCCTGTTTTCCTTGAGAAAAAAACCTTGTAGAAAAAGGTTTTTCAGAAGCATTTATCTTGAAATTACAAACTGCAGAGCTTTTTGTTTGCACAGTGGTTTCCAGCTGCACAGGAGGGATGCTTTTACTGTGCGGTTGTTTTTAAAATCTCTATCTTCCTTCTTTTTTTCCGCTTTGTTGCAAAGAACCTGCTCTCTGCCGTACTGGTAATTAGTGCGTGCATGACAATAAAGTGAAATGAAATGTAATCTTTGTGTGCTGCTTTGTTAAGTGGATCTGTGGGGGCTGAATGCACTCGAACAGTAGTTAACAAAAAGGCAAAAAGAACAGCTCCGTGTTCCTGCAGCTGCACACAGAGGCAGCAGGATGGAGCTGAGAGCGTGCGTGCTTAGCTGACTGTCACTGAATGATTAAGGGTAAGAAATATAGTGCAGCGCTGGCAGCGTTGCATGCTGGGAAAAAGTGAAGCTAAAGGCGGGTGCTGGGTAAGGCGCTTACCGTGGTCCGGCTCAGACGGGATCCGGAAGCCTTCCTCCTTTACCTGCATGCTTATTGTGTGTTACATAAAGAGTTTAAGAAGCTTCTTTATCAAACCTTTTGGTAAGCTGCTGTGATCGTCTGGCCTGCTTACATCCCCTCCCGGTCACGAGACGTTTACATGAAACCCAAAAACAGTCTGCAGTGTGTAAACAGTGTGATGCTGGAGGAGGGGTGTGGACTTTTTTAAGTGAGTGTAGATGTGGAGCAGTCCGTCGTTTCTCTCTGGACAAACAGAGCAGCTGTTTTCTGCAGATGGTCGCTTGTTTTTTTATTCTGCTTTAAAGATGGTCGGTTTAATATTGGCTCTGAAGTCTGATTTATACTTCTGCCGCCGTCCTCAGCACTACATACTTGAGCATAGATCTGCAATACTTCGCCTTCACAACCGTAGTTGGCAGTGCGATTTCCCACATTCTCAGTTTGTTCATGAGCAGGAAACCATGGTGACTGAAACGGAGCGTATTATGTTGGAGCTGATAAATGGCATTATTGCGTTCTTCCCTCTGCAGAATTTGTTTTTAAACGTATTGTAAATATTGTAAATGCAGGACCAATCACAGGGCTTGCAGGTCGGCATGGTTTCAGCTCTGTTGTCTGCAGACGGCTGCTGTGTGGGGAGTCGGGCTTTGTTTTTGTTTGTAACAGCAGATGACACTGACGGGTCAGAGAGCAGGAGTTTGACACTTTGCTCTGATGCTCAGAGTCACTGCTCTGCCAATCTGCAGACAAAGTGTGTGCATACATTTTATTTCTGCCATTTATGAACATGAACTGTGAGTGTTGCATCCAGAGGTGAGGAGTAACGACTAATACTGTGTCAATATCTAAGCAGTAATGTTTATTTTTTCTAACCCTAAGTCTTAATATGTGATTTTTCACACTTAAATATAAATCAAGTATCTCCTCTGAAAATAACTCTGTGAGTCATGACTGTCTACAATGGGTGTAACACCCGAGTCCCACTGTCTGTGATGTTTTCAGAGTTTTCAGAGTCCTATCTTCACTTTGTTTACATCGCCGGGCAACAATACCCCTAGCTAGCCAACATGACGGCTAACCTCTGTTTGTCATATCCTTTAGCCTCTGTTGATTGGTCGGGTGATTTAACTCTAAACTGGCACGCCAGACGACATTTTTTTTTAACCAACACTCTTTTGAAACAAACATAATTACTTGAGTTTTCATGGAGGTGTTGAGGTCCTGGCCGTATTGTGTTTATTTTCTGTGTTGAGTTTGTGTGTGTTTGTGTGTGAGACCTCTGTGTGTGTGTGTTTGTGTGTGAGACCTCTGTGTGTGTGGGTGTGTGTGTGTGTGTGTGTGTGTGTGTGTGTGTGTGTGTGTGTTTGTTTGTAGGTTTGTGTGTGTGTGTGTGTGTGTGTGTGTGTGTGTGTGATTGGCTGGAGGAGCAGATCAGCAGGAGCGAGGGCGCCTATGTGATTGGTCCAGAGTCTGCATGTCAATCTTTAAAGTCAGCTGGGATCCTCATCAAGAGCGGCATTTTCAAACTGAAGATCCTCCTTTTGTCCTTGGCCTCCGAACTGATTCCTTTATAAATTGTTGTTTTGAGTTAGTTTCTGAAATCCAAGTCTTTATTTCGGAGTAATTCATTAGTTTGAGAAGCAGTAGGGATGAACTGCCATTACCTTTTGTACTCATTTTTCTGCTGTTCTCAGTTAAGTGAGGGAGTTAGATTCAGCGATTGTCTTCTTCTTTTGTTTGTTTCAGGTAGTTTTACAAAAAGACATCATTTCGTTTGTTTGTTCTTTTATATATTAAGTTGCACACTAACCCCCCCACCCCACCCCCTATGTGTTACATAGGTGATTGTATCTAAAAGTGAGACCAGTTTCAGCCTGAATGGATCTGATATGATGTTAAAAAAAAAGATGGAAACATGGCGTATGCATTGTGCACCTTCTCTATCATGATGTCGAAGGATCAAACACTCGAGAAATGGAAAGTCGTCTGGGTCGACGAGGTGCCTGAGAGTGAAAGTGATGTGTGTGTGTATAAGTGTGTACTTTTCCACCTCTGGTTGCATCATCCAAAGAAAACTCAAGAAGAAGGTTTACAATTTGTCCGAGGCTTTTACTCCTGGTAGTGCCCGACACTGCATCAAGTGAGGGTGCTATTATTAGTCCAGGTCGTCCAAATGGAGCTGAACCCCTCAGCCTTCGAGTGCCTCGCTGCGTGCATTGAACTTCAAAGGATCACAGGGAATAAGGTTAAAAAAATCTGCAGCAGCTTCTTTAAAAATCAGCGAGCTGAAGGCCGCCGTGATTGTGGAGCTCGTAGTGACAAACGTCTTCAGCTCTACCAGCGACCGCAGTCTGAACATGAGGGGTGGATGTAGCCCGGGTCAGCTCCGAGCATGAGGAGTTTCTTATTCTGGGGATTAATCACATTCATGTAAACTGTTTTCCAACTCTTGTTAGTAAATGTGACACACACTTCTCTTTTTAAACATTTAAGACGTACTCCTCTGATGCACCAAATAACTTCATAATGTGATTGCTTATCTAAAGTAATCACCAGACCCCCCTTTAAAGGTCTGAAGCCTGCACGGTCCACAAATACCCATCTGTTGGTAGCAGCATTTATAGACACAAATATATAAAGTCGATTAGACTTGTTAGCTTTTTCACAAAATGGCGGCAATATATTTAAAACAATGCAGTGTGAAGATACGAGCATAATAAAGAGTGCTAGCATTAGCATGCTAACACAACAATGCAGTGTTGAAGAAAAGCTGCAGGTTTTCTTGAAGTAGGTATTTTATGATGCTGAACACTGATTGGAGGCCACCCCAATTAATTTGTGCCTAGAGCCCCGACAGACTAGAATCACCACTGGAGCTACGCAAGCCTACGCTACAGGGGGGGTGTGACGCAGAAAGTGTTCACCCTCAAGTGGACACCTGAGGAACTGCAGTTTTTGTCTTTCCACATTGGCTCCAATTTTTTCAACCCTGGAAATTTCTGCTTGTTTTCAAGTGTTCTTAAAGTCTTTCTATGTGATTTTTCACACTTAAATATATAAATCAAGTTTATCCTCTGAAAATAACTCTGTGAGTCATGACTGTCTACAATGGGTGTAACACCCGAGTCCCACTGTCTGTGATGTTTTCAGAGTTTTCAGAGTCCTATCTTCACTTTGTTTACATCGCCCGGACGGCCGGCTGACTCCTCCCCTCGCGTATAAAAGTTGACTAGATCATTTAGAATATCTAGTACATACTGTACTCACTGCTTATTTGAATCGTAAGCATTTTTTAGATCACGCTGATTTCAGGTAAATTTACATGCAGTGTGAAGATAAAAGCATAATAAAGATCGCTAGCATTAGCATGCTAACCCACAATGCACCGCAAGTTTGTTTTGGTTTCATGCTGGTGCTCAAGGGCGACATCTGCTGGATCAAAACATCACATATAAAGCCTTTAAAAAGAACACAACGTTGTTTTATTGACTCTGGTTCCACTCAGAGTAAAGCTCTTACCTGTTGATTTATAAGTTGTTACCATGGTGATTGGTCAGACAGGATATAGACACAGAAATGTTTAACCCTCTCATCTAATTCATGACTTCTTTTTGTGCATTCCAACATCTTGGAGCTGCAGCAGGACATGAGAAGTGGCCATCAGCCTCTCTTCTTCTGCATTCTCTCTCTCTCTCTCTTTTACCCTTTTCCGTGGCGAATAACTGCAAGACCTTTTCTGTTGACATCATGTGCCATCTAATTGGATGAAGCAGTAGACTTTGGGGCATCCTCTGGCAGGAGGAACGAGGTCAGGGGCTTTACTGGAGTGAAGTCGTGATCTCCTGCCTCTGCTTGTCTCTACCTGTGCAGGTGTTTTAGACATGTTGACTTTATTTCTTGACAGATGGTTATAATCTGTTTGTTCTTCGAAGATGAACCAAAAGAACAGACAGGAAACTCGCAAACATTCAACATATTTCTCCAACAGTTTTACAAATAATTACATTTTCTCATCATCTCGTGTTAAGACCATCCCATAATGTCAGAGGAAGCTTTCTAAAGTGACCCTGGTGATGTCATTGTGAAGTCTGCAAACATATTGTGAGATGAGATTTATTTTTGTAGTTTTATTTTATGATCTTTATTTTATCTCAGGTTGAGATGATATACATTATTTAATTTAATGCTAATTTCATTTATATTTACAGTTTGCACTTTGCAAGAGTATCTGTTTTTTATGATGCACAATATTAACAGCTCCCCCTGCTGGCTGGCTGCAGTAAGCCCCGCCTCCTCCATGTTAACAGACGCGACATGGGTCAAGTAAAAAATACACATTAAATACATTTCTGTCCTACCTGGACTCTGTTTTTAAACCTGTAAAAACTTCAACCAATGTCTGCCACGAGGTACCAATCTGATGAACCAATCACACGCCATGTCTCCCTGCACGCTCTCTACCTCTTGCGTGCTCTAGCTCACACTCAGAGCGCGTCACCGATGACTTCAGGAGTTTATACTGTGAGTTTACTTACTGCTGAATGAGACATGAGACGACGTCGTTTCTACACAATGACAGAGATGAGCTGAGGTCCACTTCTGGAGGGACGGCGCTCGTTCATGTAAGTGAGGGGGCGTGGCTTTAGAGGGAGCACAGAGGGAATGCTACTTTCAAAACCATGCTAGTTTTTTAAAAATGACCAACCCTGACTTGAATGGTGAGATATCAGAGTGAGGGGGCTGACCACATCAGCGGTACTCAGTATCTCTGACATTTTACCGGTCAGTTAAATGTGTACTTCGGTAAGCAGAAGGGGGCGGAGCTTCAATTATGCGATTCCACTAAACCAGCTCAAAAAATAGCTCATTTGAGAAAAAAATAAATAAATAAAGACACCAAGAACTACAAAGATGTGATGAAAAAACATCTGTGTCTGAATCAAACATTCTGCTAACTTTGTATTTTAAACATCTGTATCGATAACAGACCCTAAATGTTCTCAATCTGTGCATCTGGAATGATTTCACAGTCGACAGTCTGCCTCACAGATCGACATTATTAGAGGTGTAACACATATAAATACAGTAATCCATAATGTTTTCACATCAACAACAATCATAGGAACTGTGATGATGAAATGAGAAATCAAAACAACAAAACAGGAAGTGAGGAGTCCTTTAAAAAAACCAACAACCGTGTAAAGAGCGAGAGGGAACCATGAGCGACGTCAGTCTGAATTTATATGAGAGATTTAGATTCAAACAAACCGACCTTCTCTGAGCGGTTTAACGAGAGCGAGCGCAGGTAAATGCCTCGCTCAAGGGCACTTTGACATTTGTTTATTTAAGGAGGAGGAAGACAGACATTTGACCACTTACTCCCCGATAGTTTCAGGATCCAGACGGACGACCCCGGGTTGTTCTCAATCCATCTCAATCCAATTCTGTACGCTCCGAGGGCCCTTCTACTGCTAAACTGGGTGAAGACCTTTTCATCAGACTCCCGCAGGAGATGACAGCAGATTGTTGCTCTCTTTGTACCGGTGATTACACTTTTCATTTGACGTCAGACACAAGAACAGGTACGGAAGGGGGGGTGGCGGCAGGAGACCCTTTGTCAGCCGGCAGAATAGTGGAGGGGAGGTCTGTGCGCAAACAAAATTGTCAAAGAGTTGATGGCCTTTATTAGCTCGCCCTGACCCCTCACATCTCTCAAGCCCCCCACTACTGACTGAGTGGCACAAAGATGGAAAAATAAATCTCAGCGTGCCCTTTAATAGAAACTCATCCCAGCAATCGCAAATAGAAAGAACAGGCTGATAGCAGTTGAACGCCATCATGTTCTTACCTCAGACAAATTACGACGGCTGTTATGAAGCCTGCATCAGCCTGCTGGATATTTTCAGTGTGAGAAAAGAGGAAGTTGATCAGAAAAAAGCTCTCTCTGCAGTCCCCCCTCTGAGGTCACCACACAGGCGTAATTACACAGCTCCTCCTCACGCTGCCTGTGTGACTCTGTGGGCCGGTGTGTAAACACTGCCATCTACTGGTGGACAGAGGAACTGCCTGCTGCTGCTGCTGCTGCTGCTGCAGAACCAACACTTCACCTCGGGCCTGTACTGTGTCACTGTCAGGCCCACACAGCTCAGCGTGAAGAGAGCGCTCCACACTGCAGCAACAACATTTAGAGCTCTGTGAGTTTACTCATCAACCGCTGCAGATTGAAAATACAAAGAACAAAAACACCAAAACACCTGCGCCTCTTAAGTTCATATGGAAGATGTGGCTCTGAATGTTTGACTGACAGCTGACCTGACACTTTCAAAGCCCTGGACAGGCTCTAATACGTCGAAATCTCCGCTGTCAAAGTCCTTACCTGCACCACGCTTTGGCAGCACATCAACGCAAACCATCATCCACCTCCACTGGCTCCCAATCCCCGATCAAAGACAAAACACTCCTCCTCACTCATCAATCCCTCCTCACCCCTCAGTACCTCTCTGACCTCCTTTACAACTCTACATTTCACTTATCAGACTCTTTTATCCAAAGCGACGTACATCAGAGAGTAAGTACAACACAAGCAAGGATCTAGAAAAAAGGGAACAATGTCAGTAAGAGCAAACGATCAGCTTTGAGTCTGATTGGACACACAGGTGCTGACAGGAAGTGACCAGAGGCAAAGCACAACATTGAGGGCAGTTCTTGAGAGCTCTAATCAGTATAGAAACCATCTTATAAGTCGTCGTTATCAAACAAAAACCATCGTCATTACCATCATCATCATCAATAATATGGAGACCATCATCATTAAGTTAGTAGGTATTCATGAAAGAGCTGGGTCTTTAGCACCACACCACATCCTGAAACCTCCGGTCCTCAGACCCTGGCCTGCTATCCATACCACACACACCAGACTCTGCACCTATGGAGACATCAGAGTCACACACCCCCCCCCCCAGACATCCACAATGCTCCATCTTTGGACTCATCCTACAACCTCCTTTAACCCTGCCTCTCCATCGCTCTCCCATCCTTTTGCTACCCGTCTCTTTGTTCGTTGTTTTGGTCCCTCCACCAAAACAAATCGTCTTTGGGTCCCTTGAAAGGCGCTCCATAAGTCCAATCTATTATTTTATTTTTTTTAGTCTACATCTATAAATTTTGTAATTACTGTACATAGCACAGATTCTTGCACTTTCTGCTTATTGCACTTCTGTTGAGATGCCAAACCTCATTTCGTTACTCTATACTTGTATATGTGGAATGACAATAAAGCTGAATCTCATCTCATCATCTCATCACTGACTGCACAGCTCCCTATGTCAATACTGTCCATTTACATCGACCTCCAGCAAAGTATGTTGTATTTAATCTTTCATATTTAAGACTAGTAATGTTTAGTTAAATCCTGGTATATTTTCATTCTTAGTTTTGATATTTTTAGTGTTTATTTACTTTGTATTTAATATTATATTGTGTTTATTTGCTAATATTGTGTGTTTTGACAACCTGCTGCTGTAACGCCACAATTTCCCAGTTTGGGATCAATAAAGTCATTCTATTCTATTCTATTCATTTGAAAACTACAGAAAACAACAACAGTGCACCAGCTTACCTCCGTCTGGCAGTGGAGTGGTCTCTGAAGTGGTTACAGGCACACCTGTGAGGGAGAGGTGAAGGTGGAAAGAGAAGAAAGAGTGGAAAACAGCGACCCCGTTTCAGCCTGATGGTCTTCATCAGGGCGTCAGAGTACTGCACAGGTGAGCTGGGATAGAAACTGGTAAGAGCTTCCTTGTTATGCCAACGACCAGACACGTTACATCCTGCATGATGGAACGTCTTGATTCACAAGAAACTGTACAGAGTAAAAATGTATTAAATAAGTGAAAACTGCATTTGAAAGTGTGTGATAGTGATGCCACCAGGACATGTTTATTTAAAGAAGCTGCTCTGACTTTGGCTAACTGTCTCCTGAGAGCAAGCGGCGACCTCCAGTGTTCAAATGAAGCCGATGCTGAAGTGTTAAATCCTGCAGTTCCTGGAGTGTCCACTAGAGGCTGGCTGCAGAAGCACAGGAAGTCACATACACACCCATTCTAAAAAGCCTGTTTTTACAGCAGAGATGAACATGTTTACAGCCTGGTTCAAAAAACCAAATAGGTGTGATTAGCTCATGTCTCGATGGACACACACTGTACGGGGGGTGAATGTTTTGATGACTCATCAGTTTTGATTTGATGAAGGATAAGAGTTATTCACAATAAGGCGTGTAGCTGACCTGATTGACAGGTGGGCGCGGTGTAACGGTTTGTCAGGAGGTTTAAAACCCGCCTCAGCTCCAGCTCTCAGCCTGTCGTTAGGTTGACTGAAAGTTAGACTGAGACAGCATTTCCAGCATGGAGACCGCCATCGATGGGACTCCAGCGCCCCCTGCAGGAACAGACGGGGGACGTCCCTCAGGCTTCAAACATAAATAACTTCCAGTGTATATCTAGTTTATAACCTTGACTTTGTCATCATAACTCAACTATCCTACATGAGCTTTTCTTTAAAGTTTCAGGGACGTTTTAAGTCTTTTTTAAAAACATTTTATAGAAACAATCTTTGACTTTTCTCATTTTTAAGATCACGTCTGACGATTCTCCAAACAAGTGAAGAGAACGAAGATGTGGAAAAACTTTTTATTGATACACTGAACAACATTTATTAACGAGTGAACAGCTGATGTTACAGGATGACCGAGAAGCAACAAGGGCGTCTAACCCGGGGCCTCATGAATCTCTCTCTGTGAGGCAGCGCCCCCGCTCTGTGATTTTGGACGTCACACGCTGACGAAGCGTTCGACCTTCATCATGTACGCCGGCTTCAGGTAGCGCTGCAGCTCGTCTTTCTTTAACCACAGCAGAGAAGCGTTTGAAGCGTTTGAAGCGTTTGGAGCGGCGGCGGCGGCGGGGGGGCCGTCGTCTGACAGGACAGCTTTGAAGAAGAACACCTTGGTCCCCACCGTGCTCTCCGTCCGAGCCGCTCGGGGCAGTTTGTACTTGTAGACTCCGCAGGGGGCGTTTCCCAGGAAAGTCGCCTTGAAAGCAGCTGCTGCGGAGGAGAGAGAACGACCTGTCAGCTGATTCGGCGGGAGGTGGACTGAAGTGCAGATGTTCCCTAAAGTTAATGCACTTGTATAATTAAGTGTTGTATTAGCCTAATGCTCTGTTTTTCATTCTCCGCCGTGACAGCAAAACACTTTTCCCAATTAGGCTTTAATCCAATCTCATGTCGACTAAATCACCGGCTCCCAGCGGGCCGCACATGGCAGGAAACCAGCCATGTTAGACGCTTCTCTTCCCACTGAGCCCGGCTGTATTAACAACGGATCAACTCCTGCTACTGTAAAACACAGTGAATAACCCCCCCACTCCCCTCCCCCCCACTCCTCCACACGTTCCATGTTAATGTCAAGTGGCGAGTCTTAATGGCGAGTGATTGATGGAGCCGGCACATTAATAGTTCATGAGCAGTGTTGTGAAACTGTTTAACATACTCAGCGTTTTATTTGAATGCTTAAGAGCTTAAAAAGCTTCATTTCTGTCGTCAGTGCGGAGAAGAGGAAAAAAGAAAGGCGGTTTTTAAATGTTGAAATATCTGGTTGAATGCAGCCGGGTCACCGCCGCGTTTGTTGCACGCTACAACCAGCTGTGACTCCAGAAACGTCCCTCCTCCTGTCGTTAGCTCGCTGATCCCTGAAGCGAGGCCGAGCCCTCCGCCGACATCAGACGAGCGCTAAAGTGGATATGACAACTCACGACCGATCTCTGAATACTGATTGGTTAAAAAAGCTGCGGCTTGTTGTGACCCTCTTGTTGTGGTTAATAAGGATGTTTATACCACGCGGCTATTTTAGATAAGAGCGCATTAAAACCTCAACGATGCCGAAGATAAAACTGAGCCATTACAGCTAAAGAGACCAGGATGTACTCCGCTAATAATGCAGCAGCATATGGAGCGTGTTACAATAATACTCCCAATAAGAGGAGATTCTGCCGTAAGCAAACGCCGCGGAGGTTAATTGAAATGCATTTAAACCCGTTTTCCACACGACCTCCTCGCTCGTTCTCTCTCTGTTATGTTTTATTCACTGTTCATGTTAAAGTGAGCTGACACTAAAAGGTAAAGAAAGGAAAGTTAAACACTCTCGTTGTAGAGATAGAATAAACTATCAGGCCTCAGTCAGTTTAAAGATTGTCCTTCTGGGCCTCCGTACATGTGTGGTGGTGACCGTGAGAGAGAGAGACAGAGAGAGAGAGAGAGAGAGAGAGAGAGA
>NC_083612.1:1425356-1487856 GCF_963584025.1 Labrus mixtus | reverse complement strand
AAATAAATAATAATAAATAAATAATAAAAATATATAATAAAAATAAATAATAATAAATAAATAATAAAAATAAAATAAATAACAATAATAAATAATAATAATAATAAATAAATAATAAAAATAAAATAATAAATAAATAATAAAATAAATAATAATAAATAAATAATAAAAATAAAATAAATAAATACAAATAAATAATAAATAATAAAAATAAAATAAATAATAATAAATAAATAATAAAAATAATAAATAATAATAATAAATAAATAATAAAAATGTAAATCCTGTATATCACGATATGTATCGTATCGTGGGTTTTTTAGTATCCCTAGTATCAAGATGTTCCCTTGTTGTACAGTAACAACCCTCTTGCTGCAGTCTGACACTGTGTGCATGGTGAACATGATTCTGACCTGCTGCAGCATCTCTTTGAACTGCTGCTCTATCAGGCTGCAGTCCGCTGAAATGACCGGAAGCCTCTGCAGACACACCGCCGCCATGAGAGTCCACGGAGACCCCCCCCTGTCCGGCACCGCTTTGGTCTGCGGGGTCGTCCGACAAGCAGAAGTCCCGAAAGAAACCAGAAGTCCCGGTTTCCCCGCCGCTGTCCTCCTAAAACCGGACAGAAACTGTAGGAGAGACCGACTCGCCATCCTTCTACAGGGCGCAGCCATTTTCTTCTGATGCATTCACTGTCGTCTGAAATCAAAGATATCACTCTGGTTTCACTCAGGATTGAAAAAAAGCTGGATCAAAGTGATTCCCTTAGTTGATATAAAAATACTGAAAAAATAACAACACCCGCATTTAAATGGAAGTTTTCTCTTTTCGTTGCTTTCATAAACGAGACAGATTTGTTGATATCTGAAGTTACATGTCGAACTGCCATTTTTACGGAGTTATTGAAGGCAGCATCGTTTATAACTTCCCATAACTCTTTGCGGGATGTCGATCAGTTCATTCAGTAAGAAGTACGGGGGGGTTATATAATTCACCTTTTTTTAATAGACGAAAACCTTTGTACTAACAAACTAAAAATGTACATCATTATTAAATAACTACAAGTTTATATTCTCTTTTAATTATTATCTGTTAAAATGTGTTTTTTAAGCAATACACGTATTAATGTCTTTTGAACACCCCTACGTGGTAATGGTCTGATCCGGGTTTTTAGCGTCCTCAATGTCACGTTTGTTGTGTGTTATAGCTAGCTGTGTGAGGGCGAATCCGTCGTTTTTGAGTATTTAATCATGTTTAAGTTAAATTGTATTTTAGTCAGTTCTGTGAGAAGTCTGTGCCGACAAGTGGCTGTCTCTCTGAACGCCACCGGAAGTGCTGTGTAAGTGTTCCAGGACTTGGTTTACTCATGTTAGCTGACGGCTAACTCTGACATCATGTTACATGAACTGTGTTTTTATTTGTTATCTGTGTGAACAGAAACATCGAGCTGCAGAGGACTTTATGTAGCAGCTCTGAGAGACATCAGGGAGCTGCAGACTTCAGGTATTAAACACACACACACACACACACACACACCTACACACACACACACACACACACACTCACACCTCCACAGACAGACACACACACACTCACACCTCCACAGACAGACACACACACACACACACACACACACACACTCACACACAGACACACACACACCTCCACACACACACACACACCTCCACAGACACACACACACACACACACACACAGACACACACACACCTCCACAGACACACACACACACACACACACCTCCACAGACACACACACACACACACACACCTCCACAGACACACACACACACACACACACACACACACCTCCACAGACAGACACACACACACACACATACACACACACACACACACCTCCCCACACACACACACACACCTCCACAGACAGACACACACACACACACACATACACACACACACACCTCCACAGACAGACACACACACACACACACACACACACACACACATACACACCTCCCCACACACACACCTCCCCACACACACACACACACCTCCACAGACAGACAGACACACACACACACACACACACACACACCTCCACAGACAGACACACACACACACACACACACACACACACACCTCCACACACACACACTCACACCTCCACAGACAGACAGACACACACACACACACACACACACACACCTCCACACACACACACACACACACACACACACACACAGGTCCGGTCTGAGTACGTGTACCTTTACATCCCTACCAGGTAGTGATGGGTACTGAAATCCAACAGGTACGGTACCTGCCGGGCTGAATCACAGATATCGGTACACTCACTAAAGACGTTTTCACGTCTGCACTCCGGATTCTATCTAGATAATTACGGAGGACTGCTTCAATCGTCCGGTAAACATCCTGAGTTTTTCAGGAGATTTCTTCTAGTGTGAGAACGGTGTAGTTGTCAGATCCAAACATTGTTTGAACCTGATGAAAGTTAGCTTAGCTCGTAGCTGCTCTCCAAAACATGGCAACATGGCTCTGACTTCAGGAATGTTTCAAATGAAGTCCAGCTTGTCCTTAAGTCCAGGATGATTCAAATAAGCGGTCTGTGACGGTTACTTATGGTCACACGGCTGAAGGTGCTGTAAGCTTTAGTCGTTAACCTGCCACACATCCCTGACCCACTCAGAACCACTTCACGACCCACTTTTGGTGACCTCACCCACCCGTTACTGCAGGTCGCTTTGGAGTCATCAAAACATTCACCCCCCGTACAGTGTGTGTCCATCGAGACATGAGCTAATCACACCTATTTGGTTTTTTGAACCAGGCTGTAAACATGTTAATCTCTGCTGTAAAAACAGGCTTTTTAGAATGGGTGTGTATGTGACTTCCTGTGCTTCTGCAGCCAGCCTCTAGTGGACACTCCAGGAACTGCAGGATGTTACACTTCAGCATCAGCTGGTCATGATTTGTATTTTAGTGGGTGTTGGTGGGTCCTGAGGTGAGATCAGTTGAGAACCACTGAACTGTATAAATACTGTTTATTGAGATGTTGTGTTTGAATCCTCCAGCCATCTTCCTCCACTCCCCGGTCAGGAGAGTTCACTCAGGTGGGCTGGAAAGAAGTTTGAAGAGTTGCCGATCGTTCACATTAAAGCCACGTACAACAAGTAAGTAGCAGCCATAGAATAGTGGTCACTGCGGTATCAACTAATGGGGATCCGATGTACAAATGTAAATCTAGTGCGCTAAAGATAAAGATCTCTTACCTCATCCAACTTGTGCACACATTAATTATGTTGTGTGCACAAGTTTTCCTTATTTTTTAAACTTTAAGAGTTCAGTGTCCCCGTAGAAAACTGTTTCCAAGAGGTTTATATTTGTGAAAATGCCAGAAGTTTTAGATGCAGTAAGTAAGATTATGAATATAATGGTGTGAGTCTCCATGCTAAGCTAAGCTAACTGATTGATCATTGACGAGCTGGTGGTCGTTCAGATTGTCACCCTGAGCCTGCAGCAGCTTCAGCGTGGCCTCGGCCCGAGCTCGAGCCTCCCTCTGAGCTTTAGTCAGCAGCTTCCTCCTCCTCCTCCTCCTCCTTCTTCTTCTTCAAGTCGTCTTATCACTTTAGGTTAGGTGAGAACACCTGACTAGGGCCCGAAAATCATAGCTCGATATTTTTCAGCTGACACACTTTTTTTTGATGTTGATGATAAATACGGCGTCAAGTCGGGCACCAAATCCATTCTGGAGTTTCTGAGAGTTTCACTGAATCAGAAGTAAGAGCAGCAGACACAGAGCGGGTTCTAAATCTGAATAATGACATGACGCTGTCAGTGTGGGGAACAAACCTCTCGTCCTCTGTGTGACTGGTGGTTAATTTGAGCGCCAGTGACCCGGTAAACTGTCCTGTTCTGTACCAGCACACACATCCAGATGACGGACAGCGCAGGAGAGTCTCTGGTCAGGACGTCCTGTGGAACCGAAGGATTCAAGAACATCAAGAAGTCGACGCCGGTCGCCGCTCAGACTGCAGGAATCTCAGCTGCCTCGGTGAGTTCTCGTATTTTACTCGTGCTCACGGTGAGTGGTACGGGGTCGGTCGTAGGACTGAAACAAAACCAGAACTTTAAGCTTAGAGATCGACTATGAAAGATAACACCATATTGAAACCACGGAAACAGATGTTGTGCACTGATATCGGGTAATATGTTGTTTTTGAGTACCAAAAATTGCGAGCAAATTCCCCCGCACACCGTTAACATCACACGAACACGTTGGGAATGTCTCTGTACTGAAATGTTGCCAAACTATTTTGTAGATGAAGTAGTTCTCTCTCTCTCCATCCCTCGCTGCAGCTTACTGTGAGAATCTGTTGAAGTCAGAGTTGAGGATTAAGAATCACTCAGATTAGGCAATCAGTACCGTGCCTACTGTCAGCTCGCTTCACCCTCAAAGTCCAGTTTTTCACCAACCGTACCTTGGGCCCACTTTGATATACAAAATTACTCCGGAGCCCGTTAGAAAATAAAAGTTTTGACTACAGCTCTCACTTTCAGTGAGGGTTAAATATTGGACATTACAACATGATATTATGGCAGGAGAGACACCAAAGTTTACTGAACATTATGTCCATGAATAGTCATGACACGCCTTACTAATCACTTAAAGGGTTAAATCATGGTGAATCATCATTATTGTGATATTTCGTTTATTTTTAAACGGAGCAGCAGGAGGTGATAAGTGCTCCTTTAGACTCTTTATTATTGTGATTTATGTGGACTGCAGGCTCACACTGAATCACAGGGTGAGAAATGGAAGTGTTTAGTTGTAGTGCCTCATAGTCTTTTGTCACATTAGTGGATGTGTGAGATTATTTTAGACCCTGACCTCCGGTGTTTACATGTTGTAGAGCTGAAAATGAACATGTAGCGACCAACCTTATGAACGTAGAAATCCCTCCTCGGCCCGGAGTACCTCTCCAAACTCCTACCTACCCGACCTACAAAAAAGCCTCTGCATGTTTCTAATAAGCTCCACGAGCAGAAACGTGCTCAAACGAGGATCAATATTGGAGATGCTTTTGAAAAATGGAGAGAGGTTAGAACACAGAAAGGTTTACAGACCCATGCAGAGCTGGATAAACACTGAAGCTTCAGAGTCCACCACATGGTGACCTGAGTGAGCATGGACTCTAGAGAGGAGGGGGGGGGGAGACAGCTCTCTATGATGTTTAGAATTTAGACTGCAGTACCCATTTTAAACACTAGGGGTCAGAGATACATACTGCTCCTTTAATGGAACCTATTCACACATTTTAGCGACAGGACGTTCTGCTCTTTCATTCCCTCTTTGCACTGAATTGAAATAAATTCTTAACCGTTTGGACGGCTGTAAACGTAGACATCAATCGTCTGTGTGTGTGTCTTCCTCTGAACAGAAAGCCACAGCGAAGGGGGTGACGTTTGTCCGAGTCGTCATCAAAGGTATCGGTCCAGGACGTCAGGTGAATAAGAGAACGAATAATTTTTCTTAATCAATCCATATTGATCTCAAACATCCTGAATGTCAGACTAAAGTAGAAACTTTTTATTTAATAAGCACAAGCAGCCTCATATTACCTCTGACAAGCATTCAGGGTCATTTTAGGACGACGGGATGAAATGTAAACATGTTTTGCATTTTCTAGTACTGACCTCGGCTCGGCCCTGATCTAATATTGAGAGTGCATCTGAAATAAACCCGTCAGTGCACGAAGAAAGACGACCTCTAATTATTCCAGTCCTCTCATAATGAGGATCATTTAAGGCCGTTTAAGGGGCCGCACACATCTCGATCTGCTCCCATTAGCTTTGTTGATGAATGAATGCATTCTGTGTTGCAGTCTGCGATCAAAGGCCTGACGATGGGCGGCCTGGAGGTGGTATCGATCACTGACAACACCCCCGTGCCGCACAACGGATGCCGCCCACGCAAAGCCAGAAGGACTTGAGCTCAGCGAAGACAGAATGCAGGAGGACGGCGTGCGTTATGTGTAATATGCTAATAAAGTGTTTTGTTGTATAACTCTGGCTCTGAGCTGACCTTACATAATTCATTTGTGAAAATAATTGCAGATGGTGTTTAGTAATGAGCAGAGAACAGGTGTCTCCGTCCTCCACTGTGACTGTTGACACATAAAGAAACCTTCAGTCTCACTGCAGGCGCTCTGATCTTCATTAACCAGCCGATGTTTGCAGACTGAACACACACTACACACCGCTGAACACACACTGCTGAACACACACTACACACTGCTGAACACACACTACACAACACACTGCTGAACACACACTACACACTGCTGAACACACTGCTGAACACACACTACACACTGCTGAACACACACTACACACCGCTGAACACACACTGCTGAACACACACTACACACCGCTGAACACACACTGCTGAACACACACTACACACCGCTGAACACACACTGCTGAACACACACTACACACTGCTGAACACACACTACACACCGCTGAACACACACTGCTGAACACACACTACACACCGCTGAACACACACTGCTGAACACACACTACACACTGCTGAACACACACTACACACCGCTGAACACACACTACACACTGCTGAACACACACTACACACTGCTGAACACACACTACACACTGCTGAACACACACTACACACTGCTGAACACACACTACACACTGCTGAACACACACTACACACCGCTGAACACACACTGCTGAACACACACTACACACTGCTGAACACACACTACACACTGCTGAACACACACTACACACCGCTGAACACACACTGCTGAACACACACTACACACTGCTGAACACACACTACACACTGCTGAACACAGACTACACACCGCTGAACACACACTGCTGAACACACACTACACAACACACTGCTGAACACACACTACACACTGCTGAACACACACTACACACCGCTGAACACACACTACACACCGCTGAACACACACTACACACCGCTGAACACACACTACACACTGCTGAACACACACTACACACTGCTGAACACACACTACACACCGCTGAACACACACTACACACCGCTGAACACACACTGCTGAACACAGACTACACACCGCTGAACACACACTGCTGAACACACACTACACAACACACTGCTGAACACACACTACACACTGCTGAACACACACTACACACTGCTGAACACAGACTACACACCGCTGAACACACACTGCTGAACACACACTACACACTGCTGAACACACACTACACAACACACTGCTGAACACACACTACACAACACACTGCTGAACACACACTACACACTGCTGAACACACACTGCTGAACACACACTACACACTACTGAACACACACTGCTGAACACACACTACACAACACACTGCTGAACACACTACACACTGCTGAACACACACTACACACTACTGAACACACACTACACACTGCTGAACACACTGCTGAACACAGACTACACACCGCTGAACACACACTACACACTGCTGAACACACACTACACAACACACTGCTGAACACACACTACACACTGCTGAACACACACTGCTGAACACACACTACACACTACTGAACACACACTACACACTGCTGAACACACACTACACACCGCTGAACACACCGCTGAACACACACTACACACTGCTGAACACACACTACACACCGCTGAACACACACTACTGAACACACACTACACATCGCTGAACACACACTGTTGAACACACACTACACACTACTGAACACACACTGTTGAACACACACTACACACTGCTGAACACACACTACACACCGCTGAACACACCGCTGAACACACTACACACTGCTGAACACACACTACACACCGCTGAACACACACTGCTGAACACACACTACACACCGCTGAACACACACTGCTGAACACACACTACACACCGCTGAACACACACTACTGAACACACACTACTGAACACACACTACACATCGCTGAACACACACTGTTGAACACACACTACACACCGCTGAACACACACTGCTGAACACACACTACACACCGCTGAACACACACTGCTGAACACACACTACACACCGCTGAACACACACTACACACCGCTGAACACACACTGCTGAACACACACTACTGAACACACTACTGAACACACACTACACACTGCTGAACACACTACACACCGCTGAACACACTACTGAACACACACTACACACTGCTGAACACACTACACACCGCTGAACACACACTACACACCACACTACTGAACACAGACTACACACTGCTGAACACACTACACACCGCTGAACACACACACACCGCTGAACACACACTGCTGAACGCACACTACACACTGCTGAACACACACTACACACTGCTGAACACACACTGCTGAACACACTACACACCGCTGAACACACACTACACACAACTCACCGCTGAACACACACTACACACCGCTGAACACACACTGCTGAACGCACACTACACACTGCTGAACACACACTACACACTGCTGAACACACACTACACACACTGCTGAACACACACTACACACTGCTGAACACACACTACACACTGCTGAACACACACTACACACTGCTGAACACACACTGCTGAACACACACTACACACCGCTGAACACACACTACACACTGCTGAACACACACTACACACCGCTGAACACACACTGCTGAACACACACTACACACTGCTGAACACACACTACACACCGCTGAACACACACACTCGACATGAACAGATGACACATGGCTGACCCGTCTTGTATGAACAAAGTTCTCTTTATATTGGACTTTATACGTATCAGACGGCCAAACATGATATAAATACATCGTAGTAAAGCTCTGCAGAAAAAAAAAACATTTACAAATCAGTCATGTACATGTGGCGTTAAAATGCAAACTTTAGGCGGACATGCACGAACAAACATCCAGATGAGTGGAGTGTCACAACAAGTGCTTTTGATGAGGCGTGGGGCACATTCAATCTTTCTTTTTAACAACGCGACACATTTTCTTACCTTTCAAAATAAAAGACATCACATGGAGGCCTTTTAAACATCACACAAGAAACCAGCAGGCCGCCCTCATTTAGTGCAAATGTTCTGGACCGATTCCCTTCAGCCACTCGCTAAAAATGTAGTCGTACAGGTTGAAAAAGGAAAAAGGATTCTGGTTTCTGCAGAGATATGAGAGTTCCTTAACTCCTGCCTAAACACAGGACGGGACCCCGTGTACAGAGGCCATAGTCCTCAAGGGCTCGAATCCGACATCTGCCTCTCTCTCCTCCCAACACTTCCTGTCTCTCTTCATCTGTCATCAAAACAATATTTATATAGAGAGAAAAAACTCACACATGATTATGTCATTTAATCTTCAAGCTATCTCCTTTTTTATTCCTTTTTTAAAGTCACACGCAGAAATGAGCCCTTGTATAGTGACTTCCTGCTGCAGCTGGCTTTCTGGAGGTTTTATTGTTTGACTTTAGCGAGGGGGCTCCAGAACGCCGTTTACAATAATTATTTTTAAAATGTAAGACATCACCTAACAAAGAAGAATATAAACCAAAGAAGGTTATTGTGAAGCTCTCCATGTTTGATGAAAAAGAGCCGTCTCCGTTTCTCTCCTGTCAGAGGTAAACGTGCTGATTTAGACGGGACGCCGTCAAAGCGAGCAATCCTCTGATCACGAGATGAGTAAGACTTAGAAAAGAGGAAGAGACAAACATGTTTGAACTGGAGCTGAACAAACACTTCAAACTGAGCGGGTTTAGACGAGGAGTCGGACATCATAAGTGAGCACGCCTCTTTAGCCAGCAGCTAAAACGACATCGTTAAACGTTCCTAACTGATGATGAAGTGGACTGTCTACGGTCTCCATCTTTGTTATTTACATCCACTGATGTATCAGATGGACTGTGGACTCAGCCGACATCAGCCAATCAGAAAACAATGTGGCACTCGCTGATCTCAGAAGACAGAGTCAGTTAAAGATGGAGTCAGAACCTTTTTACTACAAAATAAAATCCTAAAGTGAAGCTGGCTGTCTCCTTCAAAATAAAAGACAGACTTCTCCTTCAAAATAAAAGACAGTCTTCCCCTAAAGTGAAGCTGCTCCATTGTCCCTTCTGGGCCTCCGTACATGTGTGGTGGTGACTGTGTCTGCAGAGACTCTGTCCTCTGACTGGATTTTACTGTTCTGCTTTGTTCTGGTCGACTCGGGACGTTTCTGGGCGGAGCTGGTGTGTTTCCTCCAGCCAATGACAGCGCAGCAGGTGAGTTTAGGAGTGGATACAATTCAGTGATTGGACGAGATTCAAAGCGGTGAATATGACGGACGTGGACGTAGCAGCAAAGAAGAGAAAATATAATGAGAGTGAGGAGAAACACCAAGTGGATAAAGCTCGTTCTAAAACGAGGGTGAACCTTGTGTTGTCTTTTACCCGTGGACGTGGAGTTGGTCTACTTCCTGTTGGACAGGAAGGTGACAAACACAGAGGTTAGCTTGTGTTAGCTTGCAGTGTAGGTACAAACAGTAAACGTACACACTACGTCCTGCAGGGGGCGGGGCTTCTAGAGGAGGAGGGGCCCAGTTTGGATGATGTGTTTAGGAAATGCAACAAACATTTCTACTGACTCCACCTTTAATGCTGACAAGCGAACAAACCTAACTTCTGATTCAGAGGAAAGGTTTTAATCCTGCAGAAAAAGTCATCTGGAGAACAAACTGATTCGTTTTCACTGTCAAACTTTAGAGAGAAGGTCGGCAGTGTGAGAGTCTGACGGCGAGTCTGAGGGAGATCAGCGACATGCACACAGTGAGATGTGTTCCAGAGACATTTCAAGACGACGGATTACAATTTAAAAACATCATGTATCATCGTTCAGAAAACAGACATGAAGCTTCACATCGCTATCAGAAATCAGTGTAGCTGTTCTTCATCCAGATCTGTCCTGATTTCCACAATCGGTGCAAATCTACGTTTTACCTTTCATCATAAACAAGACGTCGCACTCCTCATTCTCAAATTTGATAAACACTTCATGAAGTTTAAAGGCCGACATGAACTCCTTTAGAGACACAACATGAAGACACATGAAGAACTTAACTGTCCACATTTGACGATATGACCTTTAACTGCCAGTCCAGTCTGAACTTCCTCAAAACAAAACATGAAAGATGAAAAGAAAAGCCCCTCCTATCTGAAACTAAAGGAGCAGATACATTCACATATATATGCACGTGGAATAAACTTCCAGCTGCAGCCGACAGATGACATTTAAAAAGTAGATCAATATTCTGAAAGCGTTTGAAATGATGCAGCATGAAGGCGACGAGAGAAGAGGAGAGCCACGCGTCTGAGAAACTTAAAAAGTGTCTAGAAAACATGTTCAGTTCTGAAAATAGAGATTTTATACACACTAGCTGTACAAAAATACATTAATTTATTTCTAATCACAATTAAAAGGTAGAACTCTAAACATGCAGGTGAGATATTAAAGCCAACATGGGGGGGGGGGGGGGGGTCCAACGACACACCCATCAAACGAAACTGAAGCATCCAAACAGCCTCAAAGTGACCTCAAACCAAAAAAAGAAAAGTTGGACTACATTACCCATAATGCATCACAGACAAACTCTACACACATCAGACAACAGAACAGGTTAAAGCGGAGGGTAAAGACACTGAATCAGAGGAGCCTTAACAGGACACGAGGAGGAGCGATGACTAGACACAAAACAAACGTTAGCTCGTATGCTAATCAGCCTGATGATGATTTTTACCCCTCTGAGTACGATATGTTCCCTCACCGTTTAGGATACTGCAGTGGACTTGATATAAGAGAGCGTATAAAGGATCTGCATTCATCTCACCACTCATATTCTTTACAGAAGTAAATGTACAATTTGATGTTGCAGATTATAAGTAGTGTTCGGGCGTTAGCATTAAAGAACGTTTCACTCAAACTTCTTCAGGCTCCGCGGTGACGGAGCATCAAAGTGGCCGTTGCACGTCAGGAGAAGATTGTCGATTCTCAGCGGGTTAAAGTGAACAAAGTGAAACAAAACGGAGTCCTGAACAGATAAAGGTGACGTTGCCTTCACAAAGGCACTTAACTTCAGACCGTCTCAGCGAGCAGCCGTCGAGTCGTTCGGTACGACGCAGAGGAGAGCCGAAGAAGAAGAACTGCAGAGTCGGATGAAAAACAGGAGCTCTTGTACGTTATGCGGCTCAAGAATTTGGTGCTTCTTAAATATTGCACTTTGAACGAGGGAGAGGCGTCGTGGAAGTTAAATATAAGAGGGACTCGGAGTGATTGTGCAGACAGCCCCTCAGGTAGAGGGCGAGACCGGGGGTGAGAAGTCGGCGCTGCGAGGTAAATGCAGGAGTGGATTTGGTAACTGAAGGAGTGTCCCGGTGAAGCTTCACTTCCCCTGCAGGTTGCCTATCTCCAGATCGTCCTTGCGGCGTTTCTGCTGCGTGAAGAGCGAGCTGAAGGGGTACAGTTTGGCTTTGGCCGGGTAGCGCTGGCCGGCGATGTCCACCTCGTAGTCCCCGCGGTTGATGAAGTCCGGGGTGATGGGCGTGGGGAGCCCCTCGGGACCGAAAGGCGGCGACACGAAGCCGAGGCAGACGTGGCGCTCCAGGGTGTAGCTGTAGGCGCTGCTGGTGGTCGTCCCCGCCAGCTGGCCGTTGCAGTAGATGGGCTCGCCCCACCACGGCCACAGGTCCAGCTCAGTGTCGTGGTCCTCCAGAACCAGCATGACGAACCGCCGGGACACGCCGTCCTGACGCTGCTGCAGCAAGGCCTCGCGACCCAGGAAATCCGTGTCCTGATGGAGGCAGAGAGAGAGGACATGAGAGAGGGATGATGATCGGAAAAAAATGAAGTTAAAGAAAGAGGAGAGAGGAAAAGGGCAGAGGAGAGGAGAGGAAAAAATAAGATAAAGAAAGAGCTCAGTTAGACGTTATGGATTTTTGGCTTATGAACAATTCATCTACAGACCCGGCACAGCGCCGCTGGAAGTGAAAACAAAAGATTTTTCATTCTTGTATACGTTCAGATATGAAACTCCACAATAAAGATATAGATCCAGCTGATGAATCGGTGTCACAGAGCAATCTGTGAGAACACTTTTACACCGTGAGGATCGTTCATTAATACTGAGCTGACGTTACTGCTGAGTGCAGCACGATGGGGGGGGGGGGGGTAAACAGCCCCCACCTGTTGAACCTGCAGGTGCAGTGAGGAGACGTTTTCTCCCTCTGAATCACAGCAGCAGTGACTACGACACAGAGATGCTTCAGGATTTAACTCAGCAGATGAAGATTTGATTATATTATATTTTCAGATTTAATCATTTCAGTGATTTTTTAATTTTCTATTTGAATGTTTCTTTTCTTTCCTCTGTCATGATGCTTTTGATGTCTTGTGTGAAGCACTTTGATTTGCCTTGTATTTGAAATGTGCAACATAAATAAACTTGCCTTGCCTATTAATCTGAAACTCTATGCATTAAGATGAAGTCGATGTTTACCATTTTGTAAGGGACTGAATGACGATGCATCATTTCTCATCGTCATACTGAGATCTCCTTTTCAGGAAATAAACGTGGTAAAAGAAGAAGAAGAAGAAGACAGCAGGATAGAAAGAGAAGAAGAAGAAGAAGACAGCAGGATAGAAAGAGAAGAAGAAGAAGAAGACAGCAGGATAGAAAGAGAAGAAGAAGAAGAAGAAGACAGCAGGATAGAAGACAGCAGGATAGAAAGAGAAGAAGAAGAAGAAGAAGACAGCAGGATAGAAAGAGAAGAAGACAGCAGGATAGAAAGAGAAGAAGAAGAAGAAGAAGGGGGATAATGTGGGACATGTGAAGTGTGATAACACATGAATCCTGATCTTGACCTTTGTGGAGGCCTTTTGTAACCTTCAGTTAAAGCGATATCGTGATGCATCATTAAATGACTGTGATCACTTCTTGCAGAATCTCTACAGCGTGATACCCTCGTTATCGTGGGCCCTTTATTCCGACTGTATTGTTGGTTTTCCTGATGACCCCTTGTACCCTCATCCTTCTCCCTCCGTGTCTGATCGGGAAATAAACCATCTCAAATATAAAACATGCAGTAAAAAGTAACGGCGCAGTGTCGGTCATACAGCAGCCGTTGTCAACAGACTGTTGTCATGGAGACAGGACGGACGTGCAGCGCTTTTCTTCTTAGAGCACAAACACTTCATGCAAACGCTCCGGGGCGCAGAGCCAGCGCTTTTCTGCCCGGAAAAAAACGCTAGGTGGACACGGGAGCCTCAGGTTGTCAATCTTTCATACTCCATCTCCATAGTGATGAATCTTTAAAAAACAACAGATCTCTTAACGTAGAGCTGCTGCAAACAGAACAGAGAGCACTGTTAAGTCGTAGTTTGGCTGCGTTGTTGGTCATTTAAAACAATGAATAAAGCAACATTTGGTGCGTAGCACAGAGCGTTTTCGTTGCCATGGTATCGACATCGTTTGATTTTTTTTACTAGAACTGAACTGAAGTTAAAAACATCTGTTGTCATGACAACCCTTATGTACAGCCTGAAGAGGTGAAGGAGCTGAACTGGGAAAACAGACCGTGTCAAATTTAACCCGGAACTCTCGTCCACACTCCAGCGGCGTGGTGAAGGCGTCGAGGTCCTGACCCCAGAAGGCGAAGAATTTCTCGATGCGCAGGCTGCGGAGCGCGTAGTAACCGGCGTTACGGATCCCGTACTTCTGACCCACTGACATCACCTCGTTGTAGACGTGCAGAGCGTACTGCGGAGAGAGAGAGAGAGAGACACTCACATTAGAGCGGACGTACGTGGCAGAGTGTCTGCTTGTGTATAGTTTTAATGTAAACAGGACTCACCTCTATGGGTATGTAGAGCATGAAGCCCGGCTCTCCTGTGTGAGTCATGCTCATCACTCGGATCCCGTTAGCATAGCCAACGCTCATCTCCTGCAGACACACAAACACAAACAGTCAGTAATTGTTCTCGTTTACTACAGACACAGGTACAGAAACAAACACTGCTTCTGCTGCTGCTTCACGCTCCCTTTAGTTTCCACCCTGATGGAGCGATTCCTGCAAGCTGGTTTAAGGGAGACAAGAGGGGGGGTTTGCAGTTGCACCCCCTCTCACTGGCCCCTCCCACTGGCTCCAGGTGAATTCTCCTGATTATATCCTGCTGCGTTCTCACATCAGATCACTCTGACTTTCTGCAGAATAAACACGAGGAGGCTGGAGGAGAAACTCTGAGTGAAGAGAGAAACATTCAGATGTTTGTGTTCACAGGTGCAGCTGCTCCTGTAAATATCAGGAGTTATTAACCTTTATTTTTACCAGGCAAGAATTGTGTGAAAGTGTGAAAGCCCTCTCTTACTCTAGACAATTCTCCCCTATCACAAATTCTTCCTCACAGTTTTAGTCTTTTTAAGCAGAAAATCCTCCCTCCTCTCTGTCATCGGCATGGATCCCATACACCATTACTGTGCTCATTCTCTGACCCTCAGCATCCACCTGCAGGCTGCAGCTGTGAGGCTTTAAAGAATGATCTCATCACTCCTTAAAATTCTGCATGTGAAACAAATCTGTGAGGAGTGATGAGGCTGGAGCCTGTAGTAATAAAACACTTTAAACATGAGCCCTCTGATTCATAACGTATTAAATGTTGTTGCCTTCCTACCTTACAGAACATGGAGGGAAAGTGGTCAGGGGTCATGGAAACGTAGGACAGCTCAGCTAGAACGTCCATCGCACGAGGTCCAATCAGATTTAGAGCTGTGGGGGGAAAAGTCAGAATCATTACTCTGAGTGTTCAGGAACGATCTCCCTAAAATGACAGAGTCTGAAAGTAAAGTAAGTATCTGTATGTTAGTCGTGAAATATTCAGTTTGTCATTATAGTGTTTGATTAAGGTTTATTGTTTAATTACGATCATTTCTTTGAGGAGTCATGTGAATACTCTCTGCACCAATGAGACTCTCAAAGGTCATCTGAAGACATTTTTCCTGCACAAATTCATCCATTAAAGAATATTTAACATCAGTAAATGGTTAATAATATCTGAGCTGGAAGATGCTTTAGGATAAGAAACTCGATTCATGTTAAAAACTTGTTATCTAGGAGCGCTGTTGGCCGAGTGATTAGTGCGTTCTCCCGCTGTACGGAGGATGCAATGCTCAAAGCAGGTGGCCCGGGTTACAGATACGACTTCCTTTCCCGCATCTAACTCTCTCTCTCCCTGATTTCTGACTCTATCCCCCGTCCTATCTCTAAAATAAAGGCAGAAAAAGCCCAAAAATAAACCTTTACAAAGAGAACTTGTAATCTTAAACCAGTGATGGACAGATTCAGGACGTCAGAGTAAAGATCCTCCTGGTCAAATATGACTTTTAATAATACTTTTAGAAGTATTCAAAATACTTTCTAATCTCTAAATCACGATGCACGAGTGCAGATAAAAATACATGGGTGTTCATTCTGCTACAATAGGTTGGTTTTAAAAACATTTACATGTTTTAAGCTCACATGTTTTACAGATCTGCAGCTCCAAAATAAAAGACATAATCACAGGAGCAACCAAAAACACCTGATGAGCTGCTGGGAAAATGTCAGCCAGGCTTCACACAGAGAGAAAACATTTATGAACATTCAAGGCCTCTTGAACTCTGTAACTGTGCAGCTTATTCTGATTCCTGCAGCTGAAGCTCTCTTTGCTTTGTTCACTTTTCTGTAGCACCCAACATTCAGTAAAACATGTAAAGAGAAAAGGACCTCTGTGACATCTTCTCTATTCCACTAAACAAACCTCCTGATCGGAGTGAAGTATGCTCTATGTTCAACCATGGAGGCGTGCATCATACAGGTACGGCAACACCACTTGGACAAACTACAAGCAGAACTCCACAAACACAATTAATCGTCTTTCAAGTCGGATTTTAGAAAAGAAAATTCATCAGCTGACTTCAGAGCAAAAGTAGTGAGTAACGAGAACATTCATAGAAATGTAGACGAGTCAAAAGTCATACATTTCCCCAAAAAGTATAAAAAAGATTTCCAAAACATGTACTGAAGTAGAGTACTCAAGTAAATGTACTTCCTTCCTGTCCACCACTGCACAAAACGAATATAGGCCCCGTGATGCTCACATTTCTGAGAGTTATAGTCATTAAATTAAAATCATACAAATTATATTTTGAACATGTAATCAACCGTCATCTCGGCCCCCCTCGAGTCATAATCCTTCAATACCAAACCCAAAATCAGGCCGGTCTAATAACTGCCACAGAGAGTATGAGGGGACTCTGCTGCATTGCTGTAATGTGAAGTGGCCACTAGAGGGCGACATCTCCACAGAACCTGGACTGAAACTCACCGGTGTACTTCCAGCTGACGTCCTCTAGGTGGAGGTGTGGGTCATTGGGCATGTGTTTCTTTATCCAGGACCAACAGTGGACCTGCTGGTCTGTAGGAGAGACGATGAAGAAGCTGCAGAGAGGACAGAGTGTGAGTTATTCATTTAATTTACATCATGTGTGTGATGTCGCCCAGTGGTTACAAACCTGTTTTTACTGACGCGAACCACGCTGCAGTCGTTCTCATAGCCCCCCCTCTCATTCAGCATGCCGGTGTGGACGATGTGTCCGACGGGGACGTCCAGGTCGTTGGCACAAAGATGTTGTAGCAGGTCCAGGGCCTGGTCCTGCGTCGACTGAGACATCAGGACAGAAGTTTGATTTAAATCACTCAGATAGAATAAATACTCGCTGATTTAAGGCTCGCAGTTTACAAAGTTAACCGAAGTCGAACAAACTTACAGTCAGTTCAAACTTTGTGAAGGAGGACATGTCGATGACGCAGACGGCCTCTTTGCAGCATTTCACTTCGGCCCCGACGATGTCAAACCAGTCAGGCTTGTAGAAGGTCTTACTCTGGTCCAGAGACAGCAGGTCTGATCCCAAACACAAGCAGACAGAGCAAACAGGTCGGATCATGTCTCGCACTGAGAATAACATCCAACCATCACACAGCTAAGCTACGTCGACACAAACAACGTCTTAGCTTAAGTCGTGAACAAAGTAAAATGTTTACTGCCCTCTTGTTCAAATTTATTTAACCAGAATAACTTAGAGCTAAATCTTCTGTAGACTTTACTTACAAAAACACACACAATAAAAATCCTTATTGCCATAATGACTAGTTTAAGAAATACATTTTTATTTACTGTTTCTTCGACATGTGACAACAGCATCATCAAGTAGAACGAGTTCCAGTGACATTTACTACCATAAGAAAACTAAAATGTTCCTACTTCATTTTAAATAATGAGATAATGAGGAAGTCAGTAATCTGTACCTTTCCCTGGAGGTACAAAGTACTTTGGTCTTTCAAAGCCATGTTTCTCCATCCAGCGAGCTCCCTGGGTGTCCAGGCGGTCGTACAGAGGGCTGGTCCGCAGCTGACGACCCGTCTGAAAGTCCCAGCGAGGAACCTTCAGTTCGTACAGCAGAGCTGAAACACACACACACACACACACACACACACACACACACACACACACACACACACACACACACACACACACACACACACACACACACACACACACACACACACACACACACACACACACACACACACACACACACACACACACACACACACACACACACACACACACACACACACACACACACACACACACACACACACACACACACACACACACACACACACACACACACACACACACACACACACACACACACACACACACACACACACACACACACACACACACACACACACACACACACACCTTTAGGACACTGAGGTCTTTTTCACCTTCAGGCAGACTGGTCCTGAAACCCTCTCAGACATGCACCTCACAAAGAGAGACAAGTGAAGGGGGGTCTCAGGAGGCGTGGAAATGGTGGACGAAGCAAAAGACTCAGATGCTATGATGACAGTTTTCACCTTTATATCAAAGCTCGTTAAAGTCTTTAAATGTGATTTTTCACACTTATATATAAATCAAGTATCTCCTCTGAAAATAACTCTGTGAGTCATGACTGTCTACAATGGGTGTAACACCCGAGTCCCACTGTCTGTGATGTTTTCAGAGTTTTCAGAGTCCTATCTTCACTTTGTTTACATCGCCCGGACGGCCGGCTGACTCCTCCCCTCGTGTATAAAAGTTGTTTAATTGAGGGACTAGAGAAAAGAAGAATAACATACTGTACTCACTGCTTAACTGTGTTTCTAGATCACGCTCATTTCAGGTAAATTTACATGCAGTGTGAAGATACGAGCAGAATAAAGATCGCTAGCATTAGCATGCTAACACAACAATGCAGCGCAAGTTGTTTTGGTTTCATGCTGGTGCTCAAGGGCGACATCTGCTGGATCAAAACATCACATATAAAGCCTTTAAAGTTCAACTTATTCATACTGGCGAGCACAAAGATCACTCCGGTCACCCACAGGTCACACTTAATGAGTGAAGAGTGTTGTGCATGTGTGTAAACAGCTTTAGACAGATCGATAGTAGAAGATATCCGCTCTCACTGAGGTAAAACAAAGAGGTGGTTTGTTACTCAAAAGCCTCTGGATAAGCGAGCGCTCACACTAGGCAATCAGAGACAAGTTCAGCTGTGAGTGCTCGGCTCCTTGGCTCTGGCACTGTTGGAAGAGGTGTGCTTCAGCACGGTACAGTTCATGCACGAGTACCAGTACAGGTACACAACGGGAAGTAGCCTTTAATCGATCCCCTCCTCCATTATGGAGAAATCTCATTGTGTCCGCCTGTCTTGTAATCGTAAAGACATGCATGTGTTTTAAGACGTAATGTAGAAGAGGTAACCGTGCTCAGGCCCGGTTAGTCCTGGAGCGGTGTGAGTGCAGGCCAGCGGGGGGAATGGGGAGGGGGGGTCAAGAGGCTTGAGCACGGTATGGGGTGACCTGGCCTAAGGAGCCGCTAACCTCTCATAGAAATCATCTGAACGTTGAAGTGCACTTTGTTTTTTTTTCAGTTTGGACCAGAGGAACGATTTCAGACATCAAAACACGCGTCATGCTTTATAACATTTATACGTGTACATGTGAACTGTAGGAAGTGTTGACCACTCACGCATGACCTCCATGACTCTGTGACGCAGGAAGGTCCGGCTGCTCTGCAGGTTGCCAAAGCGTTTAATGTCCAGTGGCCACACGTTAGCGGTGGGATAACCATACGTCATCCACTCTGCCAAGTACCTAACACAAAATCACACAGCAGGCCACTAAAATTAACAAACCGAGGCCTAATTACATTTTGAGTGATTAAACTTAATGACCACACTTACTTGCCCGCTCCACCAGCGAAGGACAGGCCAGAAGAGTTCATCCCCGCCAGCACGTAGTAGCCAGAGATCCCCGGTGTCTCCCCCATCAGGCAGCGCATGTCAGGGGTGAAGGACTCCGGACAGTTGACCAGCTGATGGATCTCTGCCGACTCAAGACCCGGCATCCTCCTCAGCAAGGCACTAAGCATCGGCTCTGGAGAGAAAGGACAACGGGCTCGTTATAAATCAATATAATGCTTTCATATAATTAACATAAACAAGATGCACTATGATCAAGACAACTGTGTCAGCTGTAGGGTGAACTTTCTTTAATCTGTAAGATGTGTAGAGAGTGAAATGATAAAGGTATCTTACTATCTGATCATTAAGGAAACATGTTGAAGTGCTGGCTTCTCTGACAACAATGCAGCAGCCAGTATGTCCTCCGTCTAACTTTAGATTCTGCTCCTGAATGCTCTGGATTTGTTTGGACCAGAGAAGGTAGGCGCTTTTAAGGCGACCTCCCCACACGGCCGTTTTGGACACCCCTCAGTTTGTCAGATATGAGAGCAGTTATCAGGTCAACAGGTGTTGCAGTGATGGAAGCGGGCAAGAGAAGTGGTTCAGATAGAAGTGATTGTACCCGACCTAAAAAGCCTCTGCATGTTTCTAATAAGCTCCACGAGCAGAAACGTGCTCAAACTAGGATCAATATTGGAGATGCTTTTGAAAAATGGAGAGAGGTTAGAACACAGAAAGGTTTACAGACCCATGCAGAGCTGGATAAACACTGAAGCTTCAGAGTCCACCACATGGTGACCTGTGTGAGCATGGACTCTAGAGAGGAGGGGGGGGGGGAGACAGCTCTCTATGATGTTTAGAATTTAGACTGCAGTACCAGTTTTAACCACTAGGTGTCAGAGTGACATATTGCTCCTTTAAAGGCAGCATTTCTGAAAACCTGTTGTGTTGCACTCGTCTACCTGCCCTTCTCTTCTCTCTTTGAAATGACAGAATGAAAAATGCTCTGACTGGCTTTGCCCGACAACCAGCTCACTAAAAACATTGATCACTGGACAGATTGTACAAAGTACAGCTTTTACATTCATCCTTCATGTTGTGCTGTAAACACTGCAGCAGGTTCTCCAACATGAAAGCTGAAACAACAACAACTCCAAACAGGGCAGCACAATGTAAAAACTAACAACCAGCAGAAACTGAAATATGACATTAACTCACTGTGATACGGAGATAAATCAAACATCTTAAACTTGTTTTGTTTACAAATGTAGACATATAACTGTCAAAGAGTCGCTCAGGGCAACAAGCTTCAAACACTTCTCAACGGGAGGGAGCTTTAATTATTCATTTCATATGTATTTATTCATGAGTCCATATATTGTTCAAGTAGAAGAAGTAACAAATGTGTATGAAAATGTTTAAAATAACAAATAATAAAATGTATTACTTTGTTCTGATTCTGTCCTGGCTCACTGCTGCTGTTTCCTGTCGCCTTTACGACTTCTGTCAAGCTGCAGGAGAAATCTCATGTTACCAGCACAAGGCTACACGACAGGTGTGTGTGCACGTGTGCGTGTGTGTGTGTGTGTGTGCGTGTGTGCGTGTGCTTTACTTGTGTACAGAGAGGTGTACTATGAACTGCCAGAGGTTGTTACAGTAGAAAGTCAGAAGAACAGCATGAATAAATATTTCAAACGCCTCCCTCCCCTGATACAAAGACAGCTTTGTAAACAAGTCCAGGCAGCTTTGCTTCAACAAAAACATTCAGGCTTCAAGAAGTACTCAGCAACTTCTGTTCAGCTCCAGTAATCCAAGAACTCATTTCATCCACGTTAGATTTCTGTAATTCACTGCACTCTGGTCTCACACAACACAACTCAAACAAACTCCAGCTGATCCAAAATCGCCGCAGACTGATTTAGAACCGGGTCGAACAGCGTTTTTTTTTAAAATCACTTCACTTTCTCCTTATCTGTTTTAGAATTGATTTTTTAAAACTCTGGTGATCACTTTTAAAGCTTGTAGAAGGTCAGAACCAGATTACATTGCTGACCTCCTGACCCCCATACGCGCCCACATGCAACCTGAGATCCTCCAGTAGGTCAACACTAACTATTCCTCGGTCTAACCTAAAAACCAAAAGGTGAGCGAGCCCGTTCTGTTCGGGGCCCTGAGTTAAGGAATGACCTGCTGACAGAGATCAGGGACGCCAACACACAGTCTTCTCTTTTAGACCTTTTTATCTAAAACAGTTTAATAGGAGGAAATGTTAAATGTTTGACTGAATATTGGTCCGTCCACATTATCTCGGAAGTCGGAATTTCCGAGTTGCTGGTCTGATATGCATCAGGAACGTTCTCTCTGTTCACATGTTCTCTCTGCTGACATGTTCTCTCTGTTCACATGTTCTCTCTGTTCACATGTTCTCTCTGTTCACATGTTCTCTCTGTTCACATGTTCTCTCTGCTGACATGTTCTCTCTGTTCACATGTTCTCTCTGTTCACATGTTCTCTCTGTTCACATGTTCTCTCTGTTCACATGTTCTCTCTGCTGACATGTTCTCTCTGTTCACATGTTCTCTCTGCTGACATGTTCTCTCTGTTCACATGTTGTCTCTGTTCACATGTTCTCTCTGTTCACATGTTCTCTCTGTTCACATGTTCTCTGCTGACATGTTCTCTCTGTTCACATGTTCTCTGCTGACATGTTCTCTCTGTTCACATGTTCTCTCTGCTGACATGTTCTCTCTGTTCACATGTTCTCTCTGTTCACATGTTCTCTCTGCTGACATGTTCTCTCTGTTCACATGTTCTCTCTGCTGACATGTTCTCTCTGTTCACATGTTCTCTCTGCTGACATGTTCTCTCTGTTCACATGTTGTCTCTGTTCACATGTTCTCTCTGTTCACATGTTCTCTCTGTTCACATGTTCTCTGCTGACATGTTCTCTCTGTTCACATGTTCTCTGCTGACATGTTCTCTCTGTTCACATGTTCTCTCTGCTGACATGTTCTCTCTGCTGACATGTTCTCTGCTGACATGTTCTCTCTGTTCACATGTTCTCTCTGCTGACATGTTCTCTCTGCTGACATGTTCTCTCTGTTCACATGTTCTCTCTGTTCACATGTTCTCTCTGTTGACATGTTCTCTGTTCACATGTTCTCTCTGCTGACATGTTCTCTCTGTTCACATGTTCTCTCTGTTCACATGTTCTCTCTACTGACATGTTCTCTCTGTTCACATGTTCTCTCTGCTCACATGTTCTCTCTGCTCACATGTTCTCTCTGCTGACATGTTCTCTCTGTTCACATGTTCTCTCTGCTGACATGTTCTCTCTGCTGACATGTTCTCTCTGTTCACATGTTCTCTCTGCTGACATGTTCTCTCTGCTGACATGTTCTCTCTGCTGACATGTTCTCTCTGCTGACATGTTCTCTCTGTTCACATGTTCTCTGCTGACATGTTCTCTGTTCACATGTTCTCTCTGTTCACATGTTCTCTCTGCTGACATGTTCTCTGTTCACATGTTCTCTCTGCTGACATGTTCTCTCTGTTCACATGTTCTCTCTGCTGACATGTTCTCTGTTCACATGTTCTCTCTGCTGACATGTTCTCTCTGTTCACATGTTCTCTCTGTTCACATGTTCTCTCTGCTGACATGTTCTCTCTGTTCACATGTTCTCTGTTCACATGTTCTCTCTGTTCACATGTTCTCTCTGTTCACATGTTCTCTGTTCACATGTTCTCTCTGTTCACATGTTCTCTCTGCTGACATGTTCTCTCTGTTCACATGTTCTCTCTGTTCACATGTTCTCTCTGTTCACATGTTCTCTCTGTTCACATGTTCTCTGTTCACATGTTCTCTCTGTTCACATGTTCTCTCTGTTCACATGTTCTCTGTTCACATGTTCTCTGTTCACATGTTCTCTCTGTTCACATGTTGTCTCTGTTCACATGTTGTCATGTTATTTTTCACAGTAAACTATCATACAGTGTGTTGTTATCATCAGCTATTAACTAACAAAACAAAGTTACTCCTGGAGTGGCCATGTTGACTTCTGCAACAAGGACTACAGCCTCCACACATGGGGTGCGGGACAAAACCGCCATGCCCCATGTGGCCCACTTGTGCTAAATTTGGGGCACCAGTGGCCTAGCGGTTAATTCGATCCTTGTACAGAGGATGCGGGCGACCCAGTTCTAGTGTGACCTGTGGCTCCGTGTCATTCCCCCCCCCCTCTCCGTCTCTGTTCACAGTCGTTTTCCAATAAAGGCATAAAAAAGTCCAAAAAATAAATCTTAGAGAAAAAAAAAGAGCAGGGAAATGAGTCACTAAGAAAACTACAACACCCACTGACACAGTAACTGTGCCAGGAACAGATTTGTTTAACGTTTTCTTTCACCCCCTCTCTCATTACCAAAGTGGTCCCAGTCCTCCTGCATGTTCTGGATCTCCAGCTGGTTCCGGCCTTCAGTGAAAATGGGCTTGGGGTTCTTCTCAAAGCCCCCGGACAGAAGGCCCCCCTGCCATGGTCGTACGTATATCCTGCCGTCCATATCGATGACCACTGGAGACGAGACACAGCTTCAGTTAGATCGCCTGTTCTGGGATTGTTCACAGTCAGCCTGTCACCATATCGCTTTCATATAACTGTAAAGACTTCAAATACACACATGGGACTATTGTAGCACACTGTGACTGAGCAGACTACTTAAGTACTGTACAAAGAGTAACTCTATGTGGATGTTTTACACGATTACAGACGTCATATTTCCCTGAACGTCAACATTTTTGAAACTGATCAGAATTTTAATTCATCCTGCTGCCAGAAAATGTAATTGTGTGTGTGTGTGTGTGTGTGTGTGTGTGTGTGTGTGTGTGTGTGTGTGTGTGTGTGTGTGTGTGTGTGTGTGTGTGTGTGTGTGTGTGTGAGAGACCTGGCATGCCGGGCGGTAGGGACCCCTGCAGGGGTTTGGTGAGGAGATAGAAGTGTTCACAGCCATGAAGAGGAACCGACACCTTGGTCTCACTCGCCTGGCCCAGCTCGTAGGCCCACTAAAGCACAGACAAAGCACGGGACGATGAGTCACATATAAACCAACTACAGTGAGGAAAACCACATGAGCCACTACGGTACTCTATGTCCTCCTGATGTTTTTGTTTATATTCTGAAAGCTCCTGTGAGGAGTTTTACACTTCTTATGAAACAGGCTGAAAAACATTTTGATGATCTGCTGTGACGACCTCGCCCTCCAGGCTGCTGGGTGCCTGGCTCTGCTGGTGTGCTGTGTGTGTGTGTGTGTGTGTGTGTGTGTGTGTGTGTGTGTGTGTGTGTGTGTGTGTGTGTGTGTGTGTGTGTGTGTGTGTGTGTGTGTGTGTGTGTGTGTGTGTGTGTGTGTGTGTGTGTGTGTGTGTGTGTGTGTGTGTGTGTGTGTGTGTCCTCGCTGTAGTGCTCATCAGAAAGATAAGCTGTACCTGGGCACAGTGCAGACCTTCCAGACCTCCCTTCCCTCTCTGGCCTGCTGGCTCTGGCATTAAGACTATGGCAGCCCTGATTACGACAGGTTCTTCACATGCACTCACTCCTGCTCTGCACGACTGATGACACGTTTTAATGAGTCTGCTTTTGTTTTATGTAAATAAATATACTTGTGAAATTGCCAGCTCATGTTGTCTCCCTGTTGTGTTGTAATCTTTGAGCCCGGTCGTGACACTACAAGCTTCTAACCCAACCTTTGTTTACATTTTCAAAAACGTCTTTAGTGACTGATACATCAACAAGGGGCGCCCAAATAAACTCAAACCAAGAGTTCCTCACAGGAGATCAATAATAAGTAGTAAATAAAACAAAGGATGTTTCCCAAAAGATTTTACTCGTTCCTTTTTTTTTTTTATCCAACAATCCCGCTCGGAGGTTTACCTGTCCGGCACAGTTGACAAAATATTCACACTCGATGGAGCCACGGTCAGTTTCCACCGCCATCACTTGACCCTTCTCCACCAGAACCTGCTGGACACTGGTTCGGTCCAAGATCTGAACCCCTGGATGGGAGGAGAAAGCCGAAAGGGGTGTAGATGAAGGCCAAGAAGAAGAGAAAGAAAAAGGAGGAGATGTCGATAAGGAGGAGGCAAACATGGGCACTGCCCGTAAAACATTTTAGTTTAATGGTCCGTTAATGTTCCATCACAGTCCGTGGTGCATTTGAGTCCATACCGTGTCCAGCAGCAGCCACAGCCAGGGCGTGGTTGACATCAGGAGGAGATACCACAGCATCTGCAGGAAGATGGAGCGCCCCCACCAGATCATGGATGTTCACAAGAGGGTGGAGTTTAGCTACCTCTTTAGGCTTAATGATGTTACAGCTGATCCCCATCACCCTTTAAAAGATTAAAACAGAAAACAAAATCATTAATATGTTTCACAGCTCCTGTCTGGAATACTAAGATGCAGTAGATGCTTTCAAATGGATCACTTCTGAACATCTGCATGAGGTTTTGGGACTTTACCTTAGTCTGGACGCCAGACGTTTCAAAGAGAGAAAGCGATCCTGATTTTGGGCCAGACACAGAGACCCCGTCTTGATGTACCCTGAAACAAAAAAACAACCACACTACAGCTCACATTATGTGACTCAGCAGGTCTCCATCACCCGTTCACAGACAGAGTCAAGTCAAAGGTTGTGGCATGTTGAAACATATTGGGCAGCAAGATATGATCTGTCTCCTTCTCCCGGGAGTATTTTTATTTTTTTGAGAGCTCATTCAGCTCACAGAGTTAAACTCGTTCAAAAGTTCCTTGTTTCATCAAATGTTTTAAAATGTAGGAGAACGTGCTCCCTCTCTCTCTCCTCCTCTGCATTTATGTTGATATTATACATTTCTATCACTGTTAAAATGACCGGTAATAAAACAGATAAAATATTTTAATTACATGTTTATAGCACGCTCATTTATTACAGTAGCAATAACAACATGAGTCACACAGAAGCTTCTGTCTTGATTGGTGAAAGTAAAAAACGTGTCAGGGTGTCTGACCTGTTTTCACTCCAGTCTCCTCCTCCAGCTGCTGGTAAAGATTGTTGGAGTAGTTTGCCATTTGACACTCAATGGAAATAGGCTTCGCCACGCTGACTATGCCAGCACATAGTCTCGTTGTTCCTGCCCCGAGTCTGCCAGGAGAGAAAAGAACAGACAGTACAGTGTTAGTACAACAATATCAAAGTGTCATCTGTTTCTACTTAACCTCTTCTGACTTCAAGGTAGAATCTATCTATATTTGTGCCCACCCTTCCTCCCCTCCCCCAGAGGAATCTCACAGGACAGGAGAGGGATTCAGTGGGTTTCTCAAGGACAATCAACACGTAGCACTTCATTAAACTCCAAACCACAAATGAAACATCAAACCGACCCACTGTTTATAAGACAGTTAGAGATGGGACAGATCAGATCTAATATCAGTATCAGGTTTGGTTTTGATGTAATTTAAACATCACATATCGGACTAACGGCCCCAAGCCACGTCACAGATCAAGAGAGCTTGTTGGGCACTTTAAACTAGTTAAGACCACACTAACCGAAACCAAGACCCGAGACCAGAGTGCTCCGAGACATTTAGGGATCGGGACCGAGTCAAGACCGAGGGCGAGACTGAGACAAGACCAACACCATAAATATCACTTGTGTTCAGCAGGCGTGTAACACACTTAAGATCGTAACACCGGGAAGGTAGCGGCCATAACCGGGGGAATAAAATTCTAACTACACATGCATTGAAGTAATTCATTAATTTAGAAAGAGACGTTTTCCTTCTAATCAAAGTGATGACGTGGAAAAATAACCTTTCCTCTGCGGTCTTCAAAGTCAAAAGTCAAAGTCAACTTTATTGTCAATTTCAAAATATGTCAGGCATACAGTGGAATCAAAATTGCGTTTGTCTCCGTCCCGCGGTGCAATACAACCAAAATAAGATAAAATAGATAAAATAAAATAAGGTAAAATAAGATAAATAATATTTACAGTAATATTCTCTTCTTGATTTAAAATCCAGAGTCCGTCCAGTCTAAGTCTGAGACAAGACCGAGACCTTTATAGATTGATATCGAGTACGTCAACACCACTTTAAACCTTCTTAACTTGCACTTAGTCTCGCTTTAAACTGCAAGTGTCCACAAATCGACTCGATCAAGACGTTCAGATGAGATGGCACAGCTCCTTCTACATGTAGTAGTCAGTGTTTCCCCTAGGTTTACAGCGTTGGGGGGGGGGGGGGGGGGGGGACAAGCCGACACGCCGACACAAACACTTGAAGGAATCTTGGTGTTCATGTGTTACTTTTAATGACAGCTGATCTTTTCTATCCTTAAATGACTTCTTTCCCTGATTTCCAACTCTATCCATTATCCTATCTCTACAATAAAGGCACTAAAAATATAATGGTAGGGGAAACACTGGTAGTACAATTCTTACACTTAAAAGATTTAATCTGAAAACCTTCAAGTTGTTGCTGCTTCCTGTTTGTATGTGAAGCACAAAGTTCAGGTGCATTTTTATTAACTGTTATTATTTTAGATTTTGGCTTTTTTGGGATTTGCTTCATCCTTGTGTAGCTTCATAATACCAACAACATGAATAAGTGTAAACAAGTGGATCATGCATCTGTACTGTTGTTTGTACCTGCCCTGCTCCAGCAGCACGATGTCAGTCCAGCCCAGTTTGGCCAGATGGTAGGCCACTGATGTTCCCACAATGCCTCCTCCACAGATCACCACCCGGGCCTGGCTGGGCAGGGGCAGCGGCTGGGAGTCTCCACTCACAGTCCTGCAGTGGGGGGACGTCCAGAGGCCCCTGCTGGCTGACCTGTACCCCGTGTGGGGCAGCAGCAGCCGGGGGAGAAGGACAGGGGACAGAGCCCTGGAGCCCCGCACACAGCTGCACATAGCTGTGCTTTATCTGCAAACACACAAACTCTTTATTATGTTTTAAACACTTTACAAGTACATTAGTTCATTTTGACACTTTATCTGAGAAGTTAGGAGCCGTATCTGACCTTCACCTCCGTCAAAGGTTCCTGACATTTTGTTTTGTTTAAACGCCTTCAGGTTAAAGTTAGCAGTGGCTCTGACAGCTAGCATGCTAAGCTAAGGGTAGCTCATTTCTTACGTTTTCGACTAACTGACTAACTCTGACGTTTCTTTATTTCTTTATTTATTTTATTTAAGACTCACCGAATCAACCGAGTCCAGGTGTCGTGATGGTTTTATAAAAAGACAGAGTAATAACCAGGGACTGAGTGAAGTGACAGGCTTGTTTTGGGTGCAGCAGCAGTCACGACAAACGTCATCAAAACCTCAATCACAAACTGCACTTCCGGTCTGGCCTTCAAAATAAGACATCTCCGGCTTCTTCTTCGAGTTTTTTTTGTTTTTTTTGGCAGATTGAAATCCCAATTTAAAAGTGCATACCGCCACCTAGTGTGTCAGAGTATTTAGAAAGGATCCATATGTACAAATAGTAATAATTATGATATTAATAATAATATGGGGGGGAACTAAATACATAGAAAATAAATAAAATATTTATATATCAATGCTATATATAAATCAATGTTAATGTTAAATCCACAAGGTTGTGTGGTTATTTTCTTGTCTTCTTACTACTCAAAGCGCCTTTAAACCAAAAGTCACACCTCCACATTCACACCCTGATGGCTGCTGAGTAAAGAGTCCATCAGTGTTCATTAATCTAATTCATTCACATTTATGCGCTGCAGATGAAACAGCAGGAGTAACTCAGGGTTAAGCGTCTTGTCCAAGGACACATCGGGATCAAACCCTCCTTTCCATAAAAATGCCCAAACAGAAACTCGTGCACTCTTTACTTGAATTGGACTTAATTACCATTACATTTATTTTTGCGAGTTAGAAAGCTCACTAGAGTTTTCATGCAGTTTTCAAAATTGTGACTTTGCACATCTTTGTTTTTGAGATTTAAAATGTGCCAAATTGTGTTTCTTACAAATACAGATCATTAGCCGGGATAGAAAGGGTCAATAATAATAATAATTTATTTTTTTCTACGTTGTCCCATGAAACTGAAAGAAAAGACAAACTCAGTCATATGAACAGTGACCTTTATAAAGTCATATCATTTTATTTCAGTGTCTCTTTTTTTTTATTTTACACAAACTGAAAATGATGACGAACTCAGCAGCTACAAAAAGGAAGTCGTATCCATAGCAACACTTCAGGTATCTAATCTTTTCTTTACTTATTATTTGTCCAATAAGAAGTCCAGGCCGTGCCTTTGCACACGAGATCGCGCTCCTCTTCACTGATCCCTCACGTTCTCGTTGCTAAATGCGTTTCGCTAAACAAATCGGCGTTCTGCTCTTCCAGCCAACGCAGCGAGAGCAGCCGGCGTCGTCACGGTCTTTAGGAGGTTATGGACACCATGTTGTTGGGACTCAGGATCTCGATCCAGTAACCATCAGGGTCTTGGATGAAAGCCAAGCCTTTCATTTTACCTGAGAGGGAAACAAAGAGTGTGAATGTTAGGAAATGAGGAGAATAAATCGACCAATCAGAGAGCAGCGGTAGATTTTATTCACCACCAACAACATGGCCTTCAGAGCTTTAGGGTTAGGGTTAGGAGATGGGGGGGGGAGCGATCGTGCTTTTAGTGAAAACGCCCCAGGAAAGTAGCGTCCAACATTATTCACTTTAATTTACCATCTCTTCAAAACGACATGTTTACATCACCTGACATCTTCAGAAACACTGACATGTTTACATCACCTGACATCTTCAGAAACACTGACATGTTTACATCACCTGACATCTTCAGAAACACTGACATGTTTACATCACCTGACATCTTCAGAAACACTGACATGTTTACATCACCTGACATCTTCAGAAACACTGACATGTTTACATCACCTGACATCTTCAGAAACACTGACATGTTTACATCACCTGACATCTTCAGAAACACTGACATGTTTACATCACCTGACATCTTCAGAAACACTGACATGTTTACATCACCTGACATCTTCAGAAACACTGACATGTTTACATCACCTGACATCTTCAGAAACACTGACATGTTTACATCACCTGACATCTTCAGAAACACTGACATGTTTACATCACCTGACATCTTCAGAAACACTGACATCTTTACATCACCTAACATCTTCAGAAACACTGACATGTTTACATCACCTAACATCTTCAGAAACACTGACATGTTTACATCACCTGACATCTTCAGAAACACTGACATGTTTACATCACCTGACATCTTCAGAAACACTGACATGTTTACATCACCTGACATCTTCAGAAACACTGACATGTTTACATCACCTGACATCTTCAGAAACACTGACATGTTTACATCACCTGACATCTTCAGAAACACTGACATGTTTACATCACCTAACATCTTCAGAAACACTGACATCTTTACATCAAGTTTTGAGCACATCAAATCAAACAGGACAACATCAAATCTGTACAAACAACAAAGTCCTCAACACGACATCTCAGTGATGTTTGCTCAGAACGTTTCCCCTGAGATCACCGTCAGGATGAAAGTCTACAAACATACAGACAGATTTATATTTTATTATATTATATTATATTATATTTTATTTTGTATAACTGCACTGTTATTGTTTAGATCGTCATATCATACTGCTCTTTTACTGCTGGTTACATAACCCTAAAGTCACTTTATATTATCACAGGTCACTTTAACTTGCCGTCCTACACATCATTCCTTTATATTCTTTTGTATATATATATATATATATATATATATATAATATATATATAAATCCTATTGTTGTTTCTATCTGTATTTATCTGATCTATCCTGTGAATTTTGTATTACTTCTTTCTTGTCTGTGCTGCTGCAACGCTCGAGTTTCCCCTCTGGGGATCAATAAAGTATTATCCTATCCTATCCTAGACTTCTGTATTTTTGATGTGTCTGTGTTGATAGAGCTGCTGTTTGGAAGTGAAGGGTGAGACATTCATCATCACTGAAGCATCGAGAGTGCTAATCATCAGTTAGTTATGTAACGACAGTCTGAGGATCACTATCAGCTGTCTGTCACTCAGTGTTGTGAGCAGTGATGTCCATTAAGGGCAGTAAACTTTAGATTAAAGTTTAAACAATCTTTGATGTCAGGATGAGGAGAAGTCTGTTCTTTTGCTCCCTCAGAGGGACAGCGGAGCGTCTAACAGCGTTAATCCACGAGCTCCTCGTCTCCTCGACCACAACTGACTTTAGTTTAAAAATACAAAATAAAGAATAGATGAGACTGATAATGTCTCCGTAGCGTGCGGAAGCATTTCTCGCCCTCCAGCTGGGCGGCTCCATCAGCGTGGTGACTTGAGACGGTTGTTTATGAGGAAATGTGTGAAAATTGAAGGTTTGATCAACTTTTCTGATCGGACAGTTTTTTTCTAATTTCTTTAAACATTTTAATTTATTAATTATAATTTTTATCTATTTTTGAAATTCGAAACTTCAACATAAAGAGATCAACCAATCAATCTAAAATATACTGCACAGGTTTTCCAGCTGTATTAGTTTAACCCCTCGATGACCCCCGATGTCTCACCATCCTCGGGCTTCTTGACGAACGTCACTCCTTGTTCTTCAAACAGTTTGCACGCTTCGTAGACGTCAGGAACTGCGATCCCGATGTGACCTGTGGAGCGTGAGGGGAGAGAAAGAGTCTGATCACCGTGAGTCACCAGAACACATACACACATCCAGAGTCTGTTTGGAGTTAGCAGACACGATCCAATTCAGAGACAATCATTCAAATAGTTTTGGTTTGATGCCGTCCAACAAACCATTTTCAACTCTGTCACCAAATGACAAAAAGTATCATATTAGAATAATTAGGGACGCACCGACGCATCAGTTCAACATCTGTATAGTCAAGGTAGGTTTATTCAGACATTAAGACGTTTCAGCAACAAGTGCTCTGAAGTCGCTGACCACAGACTGTCCCGCTGGACGCAGGTTCCCCTGCTGCTCTCGTCTCATCAGAAGGGATTCTGTTTTAACAATCCACCTCAGAACGTCTTCCTGAGGATTCAGGCTCACAGTTTGTGTGTGTCGAGTCACAGCTGAGAGGCTGGCTCAGACTTTCAGATACCCACCACAGGGCCACCTTACACAGACCAACTCTCACCAACTGTCAGAATACTAATAATATTATAGGCCATGTTGACAGACATCGGCACATCACAAATAATGTGGCATCAACTGATATCAGTAGCCGATGTTTATTTGTTGTGCTGATTGAAGGCTGTCGTCTACTAAACATAACTACTGATTCAGAGAAGAGGTTTTTTTATTGGCCGGATGACGTCAGCTGTTGAACAAACTCTGACTTGTTTTCATGTCAAACTTGAGAGAAAATATTGTGTTGTTTGAGTCTGACACTAAAAGAAGTCATCAAACAAACATCAGTATCAGAATCATTCTCTAATAATCACATGTCCTCAGGTTTCTTACATGTTACAAACAAATGTTCAAACAATATGGAAACACACACTCGTGCCCAGGTGTCTCATTTTGACAGGAAGTTCTCCACTCCTCTGAACATCTGACTTTATTAGCTGCTAACACTTCAAATAAGGTGTTAAAATCCTCCAAAAGACACAAATAAAGCTGATTAAAGACACAAATAAAGCTGATTAAAGACAGCTCTGTGTGTCTGCTCTTTGCTCTCCACTGACTCAGAAGAACTGTTCTGATTGGACAACAGAGAGTTAAACTCGTACATCTCACATCCAAGCAGTTTGTCAAAACAGGGAAACAAACTCACCAAAACCACGAGGATCTGAGTTTCCATTGTGATAAGACTGACTCTCATCCGCCTCAGAGCCCCAGTTACTGAAAGACAAGAAGGAGGACAAAGATTAAAGAAGAAACAGGAAGTCACCTCCTTCAGACAGATCGAGAGACACGTGAAATATTTATTTATTTTTGATCTTTGGATGTGTCTGAAACTGCAGACTGACGTCCTGTCTACTACAGGACAAACACACTTAAAGAGTTTTCAGGGTGAGCTGCATGTGTGAACAAACAGATCCACTGAGCATTAAGATAATTACTGCGTCAGCTCGATCGTGGCTCTTCTAGAAAAGGTCCACGCCGTCTTTTCCTTTACGTCTGTAGGAATCTCCTTCTTGTCCTCGTATCCCAAAAAGAAGAGAGAGAAACGCATGGAGGGGAAGTCAAACTTTTGGAGGAGCCTGAAAAATGTAGCAAACCAGAACGAAAGATCCACCTTAGTCAAAGAGTCAAGTGCACACACACACACACACACACACACACACACACACACACACACACACACACACACACACACACACACACACACACACACACACACACACACACACACACACACACACACACACACACACACACACACACACACACACACACACACAGTACTTATACTCACGTCATGCCGAGGATTCTGGTGTAGAAGTCCAATGATTTGACCGGATCTTTAACCCGCAGCATCGTCTGCTGCATCATGAAATCCTACAACACAGAAACAGACAAAAATATCCAGTTATCAAAAACTTTATTTATAAGAGAGCTGTCCCCCCCCCCCCTCCCTCCTCTCTAGAGTCCATGCTCACACAGGTCACCATGTGGTGGACTCTGAAGCTTCAGTGTTTATCCAGCTCTGCATGGGTCTGTAAACCTTTCTGTGTTCTAACCTCTCTCCATTTTTCAAAAGCATCTCCAATATTGATCCTAGTTTGAGCACGTTTCTGCTCGTGGAGCTTATTAGAAACATGCAGAGGCTTTTTAGGTCGGGTACAATCACTTCTATCTGAACCACTTCTCTTGCCCGCTTCCATCGCTGCAACACCTGTTGACCTGATAACTGCTCTCATATCTGGCAAACAGAGGGGAGTCCAAAACGGCCGTGTGGGGGTGTGCCTTAAAAGCGCCTACCTTCTCTGGTCCAAACAAATCCAGAGCATTCAGGAGCAGAATCTAAAGTTAGAAGGAGGACATACTGGCTGCTGCATTGTTGTCAGAGAAGCCAGCACTTCAACATGTTTCCTTTATGATCAGATAGTAAGATACCTTTATCATCTCACATCTCACTGAGTGGACCTTTAAATAACTTTGGATGATGATTGGTTAAACCTTGAAGTGGTGTATTCATCCTCAGAGAAACCTCGACAAGCTTTTTGTTTGCAGCGCAGACGATCTTCTCTTTCTGATTCGTCTGAAGTCCAGCTGGAGAGAATTTGAGTTCTGGCACTCAGTTGTGAACAAAATGCATATTGCAGATGTTTTAAAGAGTCCTGCAGGAGGGTCGGAGGCAGGGCATGTATTTACTGACTTCTGTAAAAACTGATGAGAGAAGAACCAGTCCCTCGTCTGACTGATTCCGGTCTCTGGTTTTGACTCTCATTCTGATATTTTTTCGGGTCTATGACCACCAAACTTTCACTGTGTGTGTTTCACAGCAGAGTGTTATCTCTGCGGCGAGCCCGATGCCCTCTTCCTGTTCCTTTAACAGAGTCGACTTTTCACAGAGTAAAAAAATGCAGAAACCTCACACATGATGTTGCTGCATTCATCCAGACCTCACATTTAAAACTAAATACACTACTTCATAAGATGAAACCATCATTAGTGCCTCAGGACGGCTGCAGCCTGAACGTCACATTTAAGACTTTTTAAGACCTGATCAAAGAAAAATGTAGAACATTTGTAGATCGCATAGCTTCTTAATTTTAGATTTCTATGTGATGAAACATCTCAGATTCCCATTGTCCCAAATTCAAAATCTATTTTGCAAATATCTTGAAAGTTTCCCCATGAAAGTATTTCCTCTTCTCTTCTCAGTGAATGTTTATGTGCGCTGCTGTAGCTGTCAGGATGTCATCACATGAACAAATGAAACGCCAACGACACAGCGTACATTTGGTAAAGTTAGCAAACCAGTCTCAGTCTCTTTGACGCGATTATGAGACGTCTGATGAAATTTTATGCATGTCATTTTATGACTTTGACTTTTTTAAGACCTTTAAAGGGTCTGTGGCGACTTCGTTTAAAGACACTAAGAAGAGCCTCAGTGAAAAGAAAGCAGAGTTTAAGTAGGGTGTGCAGGCGGGTGAAGGAGATATGAGGCCAAAGCCAACGTGCAAAAGAACTGCAGTTCTTCGAGTGTCCACTAGAGGCGGGCTCCAAGTCACACATTCAAAAAAGCTGTTTTTTTTAGCATAAATAAACTTGTTTACAGTCTGGTTCAAAAAATTAATTAGGTCTGATTACTTAAACCCTTTTCACACGTACAGAAATCTCCTGAAAAGCTCCGGAGATTAGTCTACCCGGAGGTTCTTTAGTCTGTGTGTGAACGCAAACAGACGCATTTTTCACAGACTTTACCCGGAGTTTCTCCTCCAGACCTCTAGTAGTTTATCCGCAGAAAATCCGAGTGAGCCGATGTCTGAACGCGGCCGAATATACTCCGGAGATTTCAACTCGAGCCAATAGAAAGAGAGTGACGTTTATATAGTGACCGGCTAAAGTGTCTGCACGCGACCACTACGATCTCCGTGCTCTAATTAAACGTCTGCAATCTGTCTTCTGTTCGTCAGTATGTTGTTCTCTTCATTCTGTTTTCTGTTCGTCAGTATGTTGTTCTCTTCATTCTGTTTTCTGTTTGTCAGTATGTTGTTCTCTTCATTCTGTTTTCTGTTCGTCAGTATGTTGTTCTCTTCATTCTGTTTTCTGTTCGTCAGTATGTTGTTCTCTTCATTCTGTTTTCTGTTTGTCAGTATGTTGTTCTCTTCATTCTGTTTTCTGTTTGTCAGTATGTTGTTCTCTTCATTCTGTTTTCTGTTTGTCAGTATGTTGTTCTCTTCATTCTGTTTTCTGTTCGTCAGTATGTTGTTCTCTTCATTCTGTTTTCTGTTTGTCAGTATGTTGTTCTCTTCATTCTGTTTTCTGTTCGTCAGTATGTTGTTCTCTTCATTCTGTTTGTCAGTATGTTGTTCTCTTCATTCTGTTTTCTGTTTGTCAGTATGTTGTTCTCTTCATTCTGTTTTCTGTTCGTCAGTATGTTGTTCTCTCTTCATTCTGTTTTCTGTTTGTCAGTATGTTGTTCTCTTCATTCTGTTTTCTGTTCGTCAGTATGTTGTTCTCTTCATTCTGTTTGTCAGTATGTTGTTCTCTTCATTCTGTTTTCTGTTTGTCAGTATGTTGTTCTCTTCATTCTGTTTTCTGTTCGTCAGTATGTTGTTCTCTTCATTCTGTTTGTCAGTATGTTGTTCTCTTCATTCTGTTTTCTGTTTGTCAGTATGTTGTTCTCTTCATTCTGTTTTCTGTTCGTCAGTATGTTGTTCTCTTCATTCTGTTTGTCAGTATGTTGTTCTCTTCATTCTGTTTTCTGTTTGTCAGTATGTTGTTCTCTTCATTCTGTTCATCAGTATGTTGTTCTCTTCATTCTGTTTTCTGTTCGTCAGTATGTTGTTCTCCTCATTCTGTTTTCTGTTCGTCAGTATGTTGTTCTCCTCATTCTGTTTTCTGTTCGTCAGTATGTTGTTCTCTTCATTCTGTTTGTCAGTATGTTGTTCTCTTCATTCTGTTTTCTGTTCATCAGTATGTTGTTCTCTCTTCATTCTGTTTTCTGTTTGTCAGTATGTTGTTCTCTTCATTCTGTTTTCTGTTTGTCAGTATGTTGTTCTCTCTTCATTCTGTTTTCTGTTCGTCAGTATGTTGTTCTCTCTTCATTCTGTTCGTCAGTATGTTGTTCTCTTCATTCTGTTTGTCAGTATGTTGTTCTCTTCATTCTGTTTGTCAGTATGTTGTTCTCTTCATTCTGTTTTCTGTTTGTCAGTATGTTGTTCTCTTCATTCTGTTTGTCAGTATGTTGTTCTCTTCATTCTGTTTTCTGTTCGTCAGTATGTTGTTCTCTTCATTCTGTTTGTCAGTATGTTGTTCTCTTCATTCTGTTTTCTGTTTGTCAGTATGTTGTTCTCTTCATTCTGTTTTCTGTTCGTCAGTATGTTGTTCTCTCTTCATTCTGTTTTCTGTTTGTCAGTATGTTGTTCTCTTCATTCTGTTTTCTGTTCGTCAGTATGTTGTTCTCTTCATTCTGTTTGTCAGTATGTTGTTCTCTTCATTCTGTTTTCTGTTTGTCAGTATGTTGTTCTCTTCATTCTGTTTTCTGTTCGTCAGTATGTTGTTCTCTTCATTCTGTTTGTCAGTATGTTGTTCTCTTCATTCTGTTTTCTGTTTGTCAGTATGTTGTTCTCTTCATTCTGTTTTCTGTTCGTCAGTATGTTGTTCTCTTCATTCTGTTTGTCAGTATGTTGTTCTCTTCATTCTGTTTTCTGTTCGTCAGTATGTTGTTCTCTTCATTCTGTTTGTCAGTATGTTGTTCTCTTCATTCTGTTTGTCAGTATGTTGTTCTCTTCATTCTGTTTTCTGTTCGTCAGTATGTTGTTCTCTTCATTCTGTTCGTCAGTATGTTGTTCTCTTCATTCTGTTTGTCAGTATGTTGTTCTCTTCATTCTGTTTTCTGTTCGTCAGTATGTTGTTCTCTTCATTCTGTTCGTCAGTATGTTGTTCTCTTCATTCTGTTCGTCAGTATGTTGTTCTCTTCATTCTGTTTTCTGTTCGTCAGTATGTTGTTCTCTTCATTCTGTTTGTCAGTATGTTGTTCTCTTCATTCTGTTTTCTGTTCGTCAGTATGTTGTTCTCCTCATTCTGTTTTCTGTTCGTCAGTATGTTGTTCTCTTCATTCTGTTCTCTGTTTGTCAGTATGTTGTTCTCCTCATTCTGTTTTCTGTTCATCAGTATGTTGTTCTCTTCATTCTGTTTTCTGTTCGTCAGTATGTTGTTCTCTTCATTCTGTTTTCTGTTCGTCAGTATGTTGTTCTCTCTTCATTCTGTTTTCTGTTCGTCAGTATGTTGTTCTCTCTTCATTCTGTTTTCTGTTTGTCAGTATGTTGTTCTCTCTTCATTCTGTTTTCTGTTCGTCAGTATGTTGTTCTCTCTTCATTCTGTTTTCTGTTCGTCAGTATGTTATTCTCCTCATTCTGTTTTCTGTTTGTCAGTATGTTGTTCTCTTCATTCTGTTTGTCAGTATGTTGTTCTCTTCATTCTGTTCGTCAGTATGTTGTTCTCTTCATTCTGTTTTCTGTTTGTCAGTATGTTGTTCTCTTCATTCTGTTTGTCAGTATGTTGTTCTCTTCATTCTGTTCGTCAGTATGTTATTCTCCTCATTCTGTTTTCTGTTTGTCAGTATGTTGTTCTCTTCATTCTGTTTGTCAGTATGTTGTTCTCTTCATTCTGTTCGTCAGTATGTTGTTCTCTTCATTCTGTTCGTCAGTATGTTGTTCTCTTCATTCTGTTTTCTGTTCGTCAGTATGTTGTTCTCCTCATTCTGTTTTCTGTTCGTCAGTATGTTGTTCTCCTCATTCTGTCTTCTGTTCGTCAGTATGTTGTTCTCTTCATTCTGTTTTCTGTTCGTCAGTATGTTGTTCTCTTCATTCTGTTTTCTGTTCGTCAGTATGTTGTTCTCTTCATTCTGTTTTCTGTTCGTCAGTATGTTGTTCTCTTCATTCTGTTTTCTGTTTGTCAGTATGTTGTTCTCTTCATTCTGTTTTCTGTTTGTCAGTATGTTGTTCTCTTCATTCTGTTTTCTGTTCGTCAGTATGTTGTTCTCTTCATTCTGTTTTCTGTTCGTCAGTATGTTGTTCTCTTCATTCTGTTTTCTGTTCGTCAGTATGTTGTTCTCTTCATTCTGTTTTCTGTTCGTCAGTATGTTGTTCTCTTCATTCTGTTTTCTGTTCGTCAGTATGTTGTTCTCCTCTCTTTTGTGGATGTTGTCATTCCCTTGGATTACACATAGCATTGATATAAAGGTAAATATTCTCATTATAACGTCGTGTAGCGGACTCTGTTGCTTCGGCCGCTACTTCCGCGTTGTTTATTTACGCCTTATTTATGTCTTACCTCAGGAGACCCCCCCCCGCCCCCCCTCCCCCCTCTGACAGGGAAAGTCCCCCGCTGTGAGGAGCATATGTGAATGGCTAGGTCGGGAGAATCTCTGGAGAAGTCCTCCTGTTAATATCTAGATATTATCCGGAGTGCAGATGTGAAAACGTCTTTATTGTCCTCACACTGTACGGGGGGTGAATGTTTTTATAACGCATTTGTTTTGATTTGATGAACAATACGTGTTATTCAAAGTAAGGCGTGTAGCTGACCTGATTGACAGGCGGGCGCGGTGTAGCCGTTTGTCAGGAGGTTTAAAACCCGCCTCAGCTCTCAGCCTGTCGTCAGGTCAACTGAACGTTACATTCAACAGATTCAGACGTACATGAGGGGGACTCGTCTCTCTGCAGACAGACGCCCACTGCGTTGGAGGGACAACGGGCGCGGAGGATTCCTGCAACTCTCCAAGCTGGCTCGCAAATATCTGAGTGTACAAGATACCTCTGTGCGCTCTGAACCGGTGTTCACGTCAGCAGGAAATATTATTAATAAAAAGAGAGCTGCACTCGATCCTGATGGAGTTCATATAAAGTCTTTCTATATATAAATAAATATATATATATAAAGACTTTATATATATATATATATATATAAATAAATATATATATATAAAGACTTTATATATATATATTTATTTATATATATTTATATATATATATATATATATAAAGACTTTATATATATATATAAAGACTTTATATATATATATATATATAAATAAATATATATATATAAAGACTTTATATATATATATAAAGTCTTTATATATATATATAAAGTCTTTATATATATATATATATATATAAATATATATAAATAAATATATATATATAAAGACTTTATATATATATATATATATAAAGTCTTTATATATATATATAAAGTCTTTATATATATATATATATATAAATATATATAAATAAATATATATATATAAAGTCTTTATATATATATATATATATAAAGACTTGTGATTCTGGTGAATAATATTAAAACACGAGTCTCTCATGTCTCTATGAGTCTCTCATGTCTCTCATGTCTCTGTGAGTCTCTCATGTCTCTCATGTCTCTGTGAGTCTCTCATGTCTCTCATGTCTCTGTGAGTCTCTCATGTCTCTGTGAGTCTCTCATGTCTCTGTGAGTCTCTCATGTCTCTATGAGTCTCTCATGTCTCTCATGTCTCTGTGAGTCTCTCATGTCTCTGTGAGTCTCTCATGTCTCCGTGAGTCTCTCATGTCTCTCATGTCTCTGTGAGTCTCTCATGTCTCTGTGAGTCTCTCATGTCTCTATGAGTCTCTCATGTCTCTATGAGTCTCTCATGTCTCTGTGAGTCTCTCATGTCTCTGTGAGTCTCTCATGTCTCTGTGAGTCTCTCATGTCTCTGTGAGTCTCTCATGTCTCTCATGTCTCTGTGAGTCTCTCATGTCTCTGAGTCTCTCATGTCTCTGTGAGTCTCTCATGTCTCTGTGAGTCTCTCATGTCTCTCATGTCTCTGTGAGTCTCTCATGTCTCTATGAGTCTCTCATGTCTCTGTGAGTCTCTCATGTCTCTCATGTCTCTGTGAGTCTTTCATGTCTCTATGAGTCTCTCATGTCTCTGTGAGTCTCTCATGTCTCTCATGTCTCTGTGAGTCTCTCATGTCTCTATGAGTCTCTCATGTCTCTGTGAGTCTCTCATGTCTGTGAGTCTCTCATGTCTGAGTCTCTCATGTCTCTCATGTCTCTGTGAGTCTCTCATGTCTCTCATGTCTCTGTGAGTCTCTCATGTCTCTATGAGTCTCTCATGTCTCTATGAGTCTCTCATGTCTCTGTGAGTCTCTCATGTCTCTGTGAGTCTCTCATGTCTCTATGAGTCTCTCATGTCTCTGTGAGTCTCTCATGTCTCTATGAGTCTCTCATGTCTCTGTGAGTCTCTCATGTCTCTGTGAGTCTCTCATGTCTCTCATGTCTCTGTGAGTCTCTCATGTCTCTGTGAGTCTCTCATGTCTCTATGAGTCTCTCATGCCTCTCATGTCTCTATGAGTCTCTCATGTCTCTGTGAGTCTCTCATGTCTCTATGAGTCTCTCATGTCTCTATGAGTCTCTCATGTCTCTGTGAGTCTCTCATGTCTCTGTGAGTCTCTCATGTCTCTATGAGTCTCTCATGTCTCTGTGAGTCTCTCATGTCTCTCATGTCTCTGAGTCTCTCATGTCTCTATGAGTCTCTCATGTCTCTGTGAGTCTCTCATGTCTCTGTGAGTCTCTCATGTCTCTCATGTCTCTGTGAGTCTCTCATGTCTCTGTGAGTCTCTCATGTCTCTGTGAGTCTCTCATGTCTCTATGAGTCTCTCATGTCTCTGTGAGTCTCTCATGTCTCTCATGTCTCTGTGAGTCTCTCATGTCTCTATGAGTCTCTCATGTCTCTGTGAGTCTCTCATGTCTCTCATGTCTCTGTGAGTCTCTCATGTCTCTCATGTCTCTATGAGTCTCTCATGTCTCTATGAGTCTCTCATGTCTCTGTGAGTCTCTCATGTCTCTGTGAGTCTCTCATGTCTCTATGAGTCTCTCATGTCTCTATGAGTCTCTCATGTCTCTGTCGGTGCTTTCACGACACGTGTGTCTACACATACTTAACTTGAGTTGGCGCCCGTTTTGGCCACGCCCCTGCATCGTCCTTACAATCGCTGGTCATCCGCTAACTTGTTGAATACGGTGTACCACGCCCCCGGAAGTGACGTCATATTCCCCAGAACCTTTTTTTTTTGTTATATCTAATACTTTCTTATGATAAGCTCAGGGTTGATTTGTGGTAATGAGAGTAAACACAAAGAGAAACACTTCATTCACTCTGCTTTGACAGATTCCTCCGCAGCTTCTCCAACAGATTGTAAACATCACCACACATTTGTTACCTGGACTTAAACATGTCGTTTGAAAACTCTGGGAGCACTTTAAAGATTAACTTCATCATTTGTCAAAGTTTGATCAAAGTACATTTAGAGCCCCTCTGTCCGATAATGGGCGCATTGCGTGTAGCAGGTTAACCTGTGTGTGAGTCACCGGCCTGTTTTAGGGTTAACAGGTTCAAAGAGTTCAAACTTAAACTTTAAGAAGAATAACAATCACCTCACCTTAGTCACCGGGTCTCCATCTTGACAAGCAGCCGCCGCTGCCTCGTCTGACAGACCTTTGTCGCTCATTTTTTGCTAACAGACGGAGTGAAGCAGGACTGCAGCTCGGCGGACTGACACACAGGGAGTGTCAGCTTAATGCAGAAACTGTATCCGGTGAGCGCCTTCAGAATAAAAGCCGCATTGAAATTTAAAAGCACTAAAGGTTGGATTCAGGGGGCTTGGTTTGGACCAGGAGTGTGTCCAGACTTTTTTTAAACTGGGGTGGCCCAACCAGGATGGCCTTATGTGTGATGTGCATACAAACATACAAATAAATATAAATGATTTACCCTTTCTAACTTCACTTATCTACTTTATAACACAAGATACTGGTAACACAGATATCTTTGAAGCTTAATTCCTTAATGACGCTAAAAGACGATTATGTTCAAAGCCGACCTCCATCGACGGTCTTCAAATTCCCCGTTCAGTGATCTTTGGTTGACGTCACTTCATCCGTTAATATTTGCAGTCTTTGGGTTGAGCCTGTGATGCATGAGGTGAGGAAAATGGGAACAGCGGCATGTGGGTAGTTCATCGACATGTGCTGTGAGTTTATTGACATGTTCCTCGTGGCTGATGGCGTGCCACTAGCGGGCCAGCGGAAAGACGTTGGTAGACGTTACAGTAGATCTAGATCAGTGTAATCTATGAATGCAACTCAGCGTCTTTATCAATAATAAATGTGCCAGTGAAAAAAGACTAATGCTGCGTTGATAGCATTTCTCTGTGGGATCGTTTTCTTTCTGTTAACAATTATTCTGACGGCTAGAAATACTAGAAAAGAACTTAACAAGCTCAAGTCCATTTACCATTTTACATTTTACATTCCTTTGATAGCGTCACTTTGATGCATTTACATTGTCTATAAAGACAAAACACATTTAAGTTTAAGTAAATGTACATGTCATAAGGAAGACCACTGGTATTGGATGCCATGTGCATCGTGGTGGTGGGAGATGGGAGAGATTGGCGTGACGTTGGAGAGGCTGGTACCGTTGACCCCCTTGTAGCATGACAACGGCTACGGCACACGATGAACTCACAGCATGTCGATGCACCTCAAGCGGCACGCCACATCCAAAATTTCTCTCTTTAAGTCACTTCATGGAATGCAAGAAACATCTCCACACACTGATTTTATTTTGAAAAATGGAGACAGGAAGTGCCAGTTGTTATCTGTCGGACAGGCACAGTAATATGCAACCAGGGAAGCTTGCAGTCCAATGCCTGGTTCAGCAGCCTGTAGTCACTGCACAGAAAGTAAACAGTTTCTATTTGTTCTTGATTCACCTGCTAACATGAACTTTGCAGAACAATGACCTTGTTTATTTGTCAAAATGTTCATTACTTTTACACTTTTACACACCACATGTCAAGTAATTTTAATAATTGAAAGCATCAAGAAGTCAAAATTATAAAAAAAAAAACACTTCAGATCTTCAGATATTTTTTTAAAGGTTTATTTTTAATGCATTTACTGCTTGAGAGGACCACGGCCTCCGTACATGGGGCGTGTGCACCAACCACTTCTACCAGCACCCCATATTCATCATATTTAGAGAAAAATCTGCTTCAAGTAAAATAAAGAGAGAACAGACTAAACTGCACAGACGTGTATAAGGATAGAATCACCAAATATCAGGAGTCTGACTTGTATTTGTTGTTGCTGTGGTTTCAAAATTGTTTGATTTTTACATGCATCATATCCAAGTTTAAAATTCAGGTAAAAAAATCTACTGGTAGACTATAGGCCTCCTCCAGCCCCCCAATGCTTCCCATCAGGCCCCCAGAATATAATTCAACTTGGGTGGTTAAACAATAAACGTAAACATAAAATCCCAATGCTGAAATACTCACATTAGGTGACACCAACTTCCTCACATCGGGCGTGGCAGCATATTTTAAAGTCCGCCCCCCCACAGTGTCAGTCAAAAAAAATAGCTGGCCTTCGTAAAAATGTAGTTCTGACCCCTGATGTACAGTAGCATGCTGTATTTTACTTTAGAAATGAAGCTGTAAAATTCAAACGTATAAGCTATTCAAATCTGGTTTAACGGTCCGAGCCAGTGTCACAGTAAACTACGTCTAAATACTGATGTGATGCATGTGTTGTTTTTTTCCTTTCATGCCCTCATGTAGTCCATTAGTCTCTTAATAAATAATAAACGAGCCACACATCCTGGATCAAAAAACAACACGCCACAGGTTGCCATGGAAATGACTTTATTATCCACAAAGAAGAGGGAGACAGGAGAGAAGTGGACACAGGGCTGTTTTGATTGAACAGTAACAATATAGGTCGTCATCTGGCTCGGCTGTATTACTTTTATTAAGTCGGAAACAATGAACCACAAACGGTAACCACTCAAAATGAATAGAGGAGGAGGAGGGCGGCGATGACAACGAGAATCTGCAGAGGTCCTGAGACAGTTTGGAGATAAGACCGCTGGCAGACACAGAGACCCTTCCCCCAGATCTCAGGAAAACACTTTTCATTATTTCAAAATCGTTAAAAAACTTAAACTAAGATGGGTTGTAATTCAGAAGTGGTTTTTAAATTCAACAGCGTCAATTTGACATTTTAGGTGAAGCGTTTTGAAAGGACTGCAAACAGAAAGGTAATGTCATGCTCTATGGGCCAGCTGTCGGGTGTTATCCTTCCTCACACAGTGAGACACAGACAGTGTTCATTCATCATGAGTGTTCACTGAAAGAGGAAACAGCCGTGTGGGAGAGGAACAGTGCTACAAACGTTTTTTCTGTTAGACGATTTGTTAATACAAATACAGAAACATAATCCCAGTCACCTCCATATACCTGTTACCCTACGTACCCCCCCCCCCCATGAGATTAGAGAAAAGGATAAAATGAGAGAAGGTGTGAGAGCCCTTTACGGAGTACGGTATTTAAGTAGAGCAGCTTTTTAGTAGCTGCGTCCAAACAGGGTGTAGTACTGAGCAGCCTCCTTGCCGCTGACGCACATCTGGCCCGGCTGCAGCGTCTTCAGGGGGGAGAAGGGGATACAGAGGCTCTTTGCTCCCATGGATGGAGCTCCAGGCTCCAGGTCCTGGTCCCTACAGGGGAACAAAATAAAACAGTTAGACTTACACTTTTTTGCACTTCAATTTCAGAGCACTTCTCACCGACACAAATCATACTGATACAAAAACCATCCTGAATGTATGAAGGTGAGCAACTTATCTCCTCTAACTATGTATCTTAGAATTTGAGATATGCTCATGGCTTTGGGCAGAGTGTTAAAGGTCACATATTAAATAAAATCCTCTTCTCCATGTTTCTCTAACTCTAATATGTGTCTCTAGTCTACAAACCCCCAATGATGAGAAAAGTCCATCCTCTCTGTCTTTTCCCTGCTCCACTTTTCAGAAAATGTGTGCTCAAACAGGCCGTTTGGAGATTTTCCCTTCATGACATCACAAAGGGCAGTAGCCCCTCCCCCAGGTGAGTGACACTCCCACAGCTAGGTGTTTGTTCTGCCCTCTGAGTCTGCCTTCTCACCGTAAACAATAGGACATGGAGCGAGAAAGCCTGAGCCCTTCCAGAGAGGGGGCGTGGTCAGACACAGCTCATTTACATATTTAAAGGTACAGACACAGAAACAGCCTGTTCTGAGCAGGGCTGAAATAGAGGGGTTTATAGACATGATCAAATACAGGATGGAGGACGATGAAATGACTCTGTGTACGAGTGTTTATTGTACATGAAGAATAACGATGTGATGGACCATGGCGTCCTCTAAAAGGTTAAACTAAGCACTAACTATCATGTCAGACGTACTTGGCAGTGGTTTTCTTGATCCAATCCTCACACTCAATCCCTCCACAGAACGGAATCTGGACGATCTACAAAGCAAACAAACGTTTTATCGACAGTTTTATCGATGATGAAATGTTCAGCGCTCTCGTGTGGCGGGTTGCGTCTCTCACCTTGCCCTTGTCCATCTCTTTCTGGAACTCTTCCATCGTGTCTACAGCCACCATGTTGTTCTTCAGGTCATCGGAAGCTCTGACAAATACACAACACATTTTACATCTTAGTATAATATAACGGACGCATGTGAGCATACTTTAATTTACCATCCTTCTAATCACAAAACATCATTTCTAGCACAATGGCGCCCCCTGCTGGTTGGTATGACTCGAAGCCTCATGCCATTTTCACACATGACCTCCTAAAATTTGTAGAATGCTTTAGACAGACTTCCCCCGCCTCGAACGGAAAATGTACTCCCGGGCTGGCAGGAAAAAGTTTGACTAAAGTCGGGGTGAAATATTCGGCTGTTTGTGTTCACTCATGCACGTTTTCAGGAGTTTTGTGCAAGTGTGAAAGCACTTTTTCTTGCTGCATTCACTCATCTGCACGCCCTGACTAAGTGAAATATTCTGCCGTTTGTGTTCACACATGCAGCTCACCCTGAAAGTAGTTTCCTGCATGTGTGAACAGGGCCTATCAGAGTCATGTACAGCCTGGCCGCAGTGTGTGCTGCTGCATCTTACTTCTTGAACAGGTTGTTCTGGATGTCCTCCAACATGGCCACCAGCTTCTTCTCCACCTCCGCCTCTGGAATCGTCACCTTAGCTCCCGTGTCTCTCCTCACAGCCACACACTGTCGCTGCTGCATGTCTTTAGGACCGACCTCCAGACGGATCGGGACTCCCTGAACGAGAGAGAGAAGGAAACGGCTACAATCATTATTAAAGCCCTCGTAACGATCCTGGATGTTGAGTTTTGTAGTTTTTTTTATCCTTTTATATTGACTTCATGCATTCGGGTATAACCTTGAGTTCCCAGTGGTTGAACTTCCACCCGGGGGAGTAGTTGTCTCTGACATCAGTCTTCACCCGGACGTCGGCCTGCAGCAGCCTGCTGTTATATTTCGAGCACTGAGCCATCAGAGCCTCTTTGTCCTGCTCTGGCAGCGAAGCGGTGACGCCACATGGGATGATGACAACCTGAAGAAGACAAAGTGAAAGTGTTGATCATATGTAGGCTGATAACTTTAACTGGGATATTTTCTTGTTCTTACAAAAATTATGATAAGATAGAAAAGCATATCATCTGTTTCTCAATGTGTCTGTATCGGTATGTGCTTCCTGTGCGTACCTGCAAACAGGCCACCTTGGGCGGCAGCACGAGTCCCATGTTGTCTCCGTGCACCATGGTGAGGACCCCGATGGTCCTGGTGGTGATTCCCCAGGAGTTCTGGAAAGCTAGCTGTTTCTCCCCCGGCCTCTTTGGATCCTCAAACATGATCTCAAACATCCTGGAGAAGTTCTGTCCAAGATGGTGGGACGTAGCACCCTGAGGACGCACAGAGGAACAGCAGCCGTGTTAACATCACCTCAAATCTATTTCTGTCTAGATATGACCGACGTAGACAGAGGACGTTGAATCACTTGGTCGAGTGTTATAATAAGAATTAAGTGAGTCAGCACACTCCAGTACCTGAATGGCTCGGCCGCTGGCTGAGATGAAAGCCTCCACGGTGGTGGTGTAATCTCCTCCTGCAAACTTCTCCTTCTCCGTCTTCCTCCCCTTCACCACGGGGATCGCCATCAGCTCTTCATACACCCTGGCGTACAGATCCAGGATCTGAAGCACCTACATGGCACAACAAAAACACTTCCTGTTATTTTATACGAGAGCATCAAATCTAAATCTGAAATATTCTAGCAACCGTGAGGGGAACATTGGGAGTTGAACTCGATATTAACATAAAGATATCAGCTATAAAGAACTGTGCAAAAGTCTTAAGCCACCGTTTTCATCAGTGTTACTGTGATTCATCACGCCATTCTGAAAAGGAAGCGCCTGATCGCGCACACACAGACACATTTTGAAAGAAAAACAAGGATAGTGTCCCGCTGTGAGGTGCATGTGTGAACAACCAGATCAGGAGGATTTCAGGGGCAGTCCTCCTGAAATCCTCGATGTGTGAAAACGGCCGTAGAGGAGTGATTGTGGTAGTTGTGAGTAAAAAGTGCGAGGCCTCTTACCTCTTCAGCTGCCTCCTCTTTGGTGGCAAAGGCTGTGTGACCCTCCTGCCACAGAAACTCTCTGGTCCTCAGGAAGGGCTGTGGATGTTTGAACTCCCATCTCTGGAGGAAAGAGGGAACAAGAAGAAGAAGAAGAGTCAAAGACCATATAAAACATGGACGTAGTCTCAGTGATGTTGGTTTCTGAAAAGGCGTTATGAAGCCAAAAGATGACGTCAACATATTGAAAATGCTCCAACTTATTTATTTCTTATGTTATTTCAAATGTTCATTTACATTTTTCGACCTCATCAAGATTCTTTGGTTTTTGCAGCCAGCCTCAAGTGGACACCCGAGGAACTGCACTTTTTGCACAATAGAACAAATGACTTCCTGTTAGCATCTTTCTGCCGATCGGTTTGATTCCGCGAGCTCGTAGTTTCAAAGAGTTTGTGTGGAGTAGAACGTGTGCATGAACAAGACGGAGATGTGACCGTGGGGGGGGGGGGGGGGGGGGGGGGGATACTGACCACAACGTTACACCACTGGTTGAGTTTGATTGGCAGGTCTCTGTGGGACTGGACCCATTTAGCATAGGCGGGGTACATCGCTGCAGTAGAAATATAAAATCAAGGTTAAAAGTTCAAACCAAACAGAGCAGGTTAACAGATTGATTTGTTCTGTTTAGACGTGAAGTCAGAGGCATGCTGGGAGCTGTAGTTCAGACCTGTCTCACTGGTGGGCCTCACAGCAATGGGCTCGGCCAGCTCAGTCTTTCCTGACCGGGTCACCCAGGCAACCTGATGAAGATGACATCACCACCATGAAACGGTTATAACACAGCTGGTGAAAAGTGTTTTTTTATTTCCTGTGGTTTCTGTTAAACTGTCTTCATGTTGTTGTTTTATCCACAGGGGGGAGAGGAGGAGATGGTCGTGTTTACCTCTGGAGCAAAGTCTTCAATGTGGGACTTTTCTTTCTCCAGCGCGGCCTGCGACACGAACATGGGGAAGTAGCAGTTCTCGACGCCCAGCTTCTTGATCTCGCGGTCGAAGAACTCTTTGATGGACTCCCAGATGGAGAAGGACCAGGGCCGCAGCACGTAGCAGCCGCTCACGTCGTAGTACTCGATCATCTCTGCTTTAGTGATGACCTGCGGGGGGGCGAGGAACATTCATACAGGTGATCGGCAAAAACAACAACAACAGAGACGTACAGAGTGCAGAGCAGGGCGTGGGACATGTTAGCTGTTTGATTGCACAAATATATGACCTTTAAAGAAATCTCTGACAGGTGCGTCGGAGGAGGAGGGTCAAAGTTAGAGACACGCTGTCTCGCTTTATGCAGAAATATGGCGTGCAAAAAGTGAGACAGTGTGCAGGAACAAATATATGACCTAAATTAAATGTTTAAGTGCAACAACACCAGCATCTTCAGCTACATTTGTTTGATATATTTCACTTAAATCGATGGTTTCATCACGTTAGAAAATCTATGGCCACCCAGCAGAGGGAACATTTAATGAGTGGAGGTTATTTTGAGCTTAAAAACTTAAACTCTTCTGCACGTGTCTATGGCTTTTATGCATTTGTATTTTGCTCTTTAGCCTCTCTGCAGCTTTTGACAACACAGTAAACATGTAGTTTGGGATCAAATCGATTTATTTCAGTTGGAGTAAAGCTGTAGGAGACCCGGCATTACTTTTGTTATTAAAAATGCAAACACATAAAATTAGATTGATTCCAAAGAAAGTGATCTGAACTTTGTGCTGGCTGCACAAACAGGAAAAACAGAAGTTTAGGAGAAGCTGTTCCATCTCGTCTGAACGTCGTCATGGAGACGATTCGTGGGCGCTTCTTACAGTTCAGTCTGTAAATCGTCTTTTCTGGAAGTTTTAAAAGGTTCAGTTTGAGTGACAGAGACGCGTGTGTGTGCGTTAGACTCACCTGAGAGTACCAGTCGGCGAGGTTCTCCTCTTTCTTGGCCTCTAAGCCCAACCTGTCAGGAGACATTCAACAACGTTAGTGCGATGCAAACTGTAAAAGAACGACCTCATGCATGTAGATTCTCTCATCACAGATTTGTACGTGTCATTTATTTGTAGGAATCCAGTTTTTAAGAAGTGAAGCTCGTAAATGAAGCCTATCGATATATTTAACTTCTCTTTGAAATAACTATAACACATTATTAGACAGATCATCCTGCAGACCTGGACTCTCCTGCAGGATGATCTGTGTCGGGGGGAGCTGGTTAAAAATGTAGATTTTAGATGTTGGATGAAGATGCTTCAGGTCGTAGATGCTTTGACTGATGACTTTTCTGCTCTGTGACTTCAGGATATGCTGATCTGTGTCTGTAACTCGTTTATTCTGCTGCATCCTGTCTCAGCCAGGACTCGTGTAAATGAAACTCTTAATCTCAATGAGGATCGCCTGGTTGCATACATTTGAAATAAAGTTAAAAAAAGAACAGTGATGTGGGACGGTAAATACACTATATCAGGGTGATCTACAGAATTAACCACAACACAAACACACACATGACATTGATTAGTCAGGTCTTAGTGTATGAATCAAAAAGGTACTAAAGCCCCATTTCCACCAAGCGGTTTGGTTCACTACAGTTTGGTACAGTTCAGTAAACACTGAACTTGCTTGCGTTTCTACAGCCAACCGTGACCTTATTTGGCATGTGGAGATGGAGATAGCCGCGTCAGCTATGTGATAGTGTGACATCATAGCAGACCAACACGGTGTAGCCCGCTATTAATTAAGTTCAATGAAGAAGAAGAACAGGGACACAGTAAATAAAAGAGACCCTTTAGGGTCGGATCAGTACCCTTGGCACCCCAACAGAAGGGTACCAAAAAAGTAGGACATACAGTACAGATCACTTATTTTGGTATCATTCCCAACTTTTGACGGTGGCAAGCCAGTAAATGGGTACTGTACCGTACTGAACTGAACCGGACTTCTTGATGGAAACAGGGATTTAGTCACTCCAGAGTTCGGTTAAAGCTCCTGTGAGGAACCTCTGAGTTTAGTCGGTTTGGTCAACGCTTACTAAACGTGTCCTGCACATGAGCAAGGTTCAGCTCGAGTTGAATCTATGGCCTGGAAAATGTTTTTAAAGGCTGTTTCGGCAGCGTCGACAGCCAGGCGTATAAAAATACTTCAAAGAATGAATCTATCTTCTTGCTGATGGTCTCGCTTCCCTTTGTAGGTCATAAAGAGGCATTCAGTGTTCATTTCAGCAAGCCACTAAAAATCCCTAAGGATCACTAAGGAGCTTTAAACTCTACAAAAAACAGCCATTCCAAATCCAGCCAATCATGCAACTCAAAGCAGAGCAGTGGCTCTAAAGTGAGCAAACCAGCGTCCTGCTGATAGCTGTTCGAAATTAGAGGGAGACCAAAAGGGCAACAGCAAAATCCCTGTGATCTGCTTGGTATCATGTTCAGGATTATCAGACTTCATGTGAGGAATAGAAGTTTTTATTTTACTTTTTGCATCTTATATCAAAAACGGCCCCTCGGGAGTTTAAGGCTTGGAGGGTGCTGGTGTGCCACTCGTCTGTATTTCTGATGGATATGAACATGCAGAGTAGAAACATTCCTACACATTAGCACTTCTTCAGCGTCATCACATTTCAAACCCAGAGGCTGCCACAGCAAGGCCACACACACACACACACACACACACTGATCGAGCAGACGACACACACACACCAACCAGTCAGAACTCACCACGTCTCAGTGTTTAACCACAACTCTTAGGTTGTTTAGCTACAGGAGAAGAAGGTCGTGATGCGACGATGATCCGCCTCCAGAGTCCGAGTAACAAATACAAGTCCCCACAAAGCCCCCGGTTTCACCAGAGGCTCAAAGATACAACTCGCCGCCTCGTAGGTTTGAATCAAACGATCAATCAACGGCGAATATTATTTGTGGTATCGACTTAAAACCGCAGTGAAAGCGATGCTTCTTAATAAGGAAGCTTCTCTGTTGACTAGAAGGTTCAGCTTCAGTCTGTAGTAGGGTTGTCACGGAAACAGAATTATAAAGTGTACACGATTCTAACGATCAAACAATATCGATACCTCTGAAGATAACACGTCTACAAAAACACAAGTAGGCAACAGATATTTGGTCATTTCTTGTGAACTCCAGCAAACTGTCTGAATGTCTTGACAACGCTTGCGTTACCAAAACGTTGGCTAAAAGGCCCGTGTCCGCCTGGCACTTTTTTCAAACGTTCCCAATAAGTAGAGAGCGTTTGCAGCAGCAGGGGGCCGCGCAGCGCCCAGCATCCTATTTAAGATTATTCCACCTTTTTTGTTCAGCTACTCCGAGCACTTCGAGTTGAAAGTCTCACATCACACATCATCAGCGCTTCAAAATATATGATGACGCCGTATATCTCCCCGTCATTATAATTAAACTCATCATCCAGACAAAGTAGGAGGGCAAGCATCCTCCGTTTGATGTTCATGGTAAAGAAAGAAAAAAAACATCTCAAATATAAAACATTTAAGAGTAAAACAGTCGACTGTTGTCATAGACAACCAGATAGACAAGACGCACGGCAGCGCTTTTATTCTCAGCGCTTCATCCAAGCACCAAAAATGCCAGATGGACATCGGCCCTAAGTATTCATGCCATTTAGAAATTGGTCTCTGTCTTGTGCTCACGGCAGCTTATTGAAATCCAACTGAAGGTCTGATGTTTGTTAAAAAGCTTTGGTATTTATCGACACTATCGATCATTGAAATAACGGAGATTGCATCGTTTCAAAACACTTGGTATCAAAACGTATTGAATATTTTTGACACCAAGTCTGTAGAGCCTTCCTCTACATGGGAGACAGGAAGGAAATGTGACGTAAAACAAACAAAAATCTGCAGAAAAAGTTGAGTTATCTTGTAGTTAAACCTGCGTTTTAAGACAGAGACTGAGGTACAGAGTTCAGCGTAGAAAAGATGACTTCAGATGCAAAAAGTAAAATAAGAAGTTGCTCCTTGATCACCTGATTTTGGAATAACCTTTATCTTTTTATTAAAGATCAGATTTACTCTCCACTAGGTATCATTTCAAACATTTATCTGTCTTCCTCTGTCGTCTCACTCTTCTCCAGTCTCTCACCGTGTTTGTTTCTTCGGCCCCTGACCCTCTCCTGAGCCTCCTGCTCCTCCTGAGGCCTCTTTCCCCTGGTTGCCTTTGTCTCCTTTGCCCTTCTTCCCTCCTCCACCTCCACCTCCTCCCTGTTTCTCAGACTTGTTCTCCCTCTCTTTGCGGTTTTTGTCCTCTCCTCCGCTGGCTCCTGCGGCGGCCACTGGTTTGTAGTCCTCCCCGGTCAGCGTCTTGTACTGGCCCTTCAGGTCCAGGAGGGTCTTCACGGCTTGATCCACCTGCTCCTGAAACGGAAAGACAGATGATGTTTTTGTTTCATCATCAGAGTAAGTTGTAGTTAATTCCTCCTTGCTGTCGGTTCCTTACCTTAGGGGCTTTCTCAGACTTTAACTTCCTCACTAGCTCCCCCTGCTGGGATACCTGGGAGAATAATTGCTGGGCCTGCGGGGCTGAGTTGGTTGAAGGAGCGCTGGACTGCGTCTGGGCCGGGCTGGCAGGGGCTGCTCCTGGTTTGTAATCCTGTCCAGTCTGCTGTTTGTACTCTGCTTTAAGAGCCAACAGCTGCTTCACTGCAGCATCCACCTGATCCTGATGAGCAGCAGCAAGAAAACAAACGTTCACTTATGGCAGCTTCAACACTTTCAGGATTATTTCACAAGAACCTCTGCTGCACTACATTACCCAGAAGCACCTGTCATTGCAAAATCCTTTAGATGTCTTAAAGATGACATCATCAGTCTCTATAGTCGGTACCAGCATTGCTAGTCCTTCAAATAAATGATCAATAATTACATTTTGTATTTTATTTTTAATATAAATGTTGCGTCTCTGGTGTAATGCAGCCACCTGCCACTAGTTGGGACTGTGGCTGCGGTTAACGAGACTGCACTTCCTGTTGTTCTGCATGGAAGTAAACCATCACAGTGGACTGATGACATCTTGTACGAGCAGCGCAGGTGAACTGACACATCGACCTGAACAATATGTAACAACATTCATTATCACAGGCATGAAGATGTTAACCTGCGAGGAGGAATGAAGAATGTTGGCGCTAACGCTGCTAAGTCGAGACACGCTCGATAAACCACTTCTACATTGTTCAGCTGCAGAGGAACGCAGCTGGCAGCGTGCCACACGTTTTGAGGGCATTTAGGAACTGTCTGTTCTTGCTCTAGCTGCACCTCGGACGAGAAGCACGGCTGAACCCATCGATCCTCAAGCTGTCGACTTTGAAAATGTGATTCACTGTTTCCAATTACCATCGAAGAGGCTACATGCATTATGGTTTTGGACAGTGTTCTGCCGTGTTGAATCATGTGCTTCATTAATTTTGTTATTATGAAATAGTCGATGCATTTTCAGTTTCTTTCTCTTTTTGTTCATATCGAGTTGTTGAAAGAGAAACACTCGATTAAGTGAAGGTTTTCAGAGAACTGCACAAACTTTCTGTGAGTCATCGAAGGGTTAACTTTTATAATAAAGTTTCACCTTGGGGGCTTTTGCAACCTTCAGCTTCCTCACCACCTCTCCCTGCTCAGCCACTTTCTCGTACAGGCCGCCAGCAGGAGCAGATCCGGAGGTGTTCTGGGCGGGTGCTGGTGCTGGTGCGGGGGCGGGGGCTGGTGCGGGCGCGGCGGCTTTCTGAACTGGAGCCGCTCCAGGCTTGTAGTCCTGACCTGTGGCCTGTTTGTACTCTGCCTTCAGGGCCAGCAGCTGTTTCACCGCTGCATCAACCTGGTCCTGGAGAACCATAGACGACGATTAGAGTTCATTTCAAATCAAAGTGTAACAAAATAAGAGAGTTATCACAGAAGAACTCTTAAAAAGATTACGCCTTCAGAAATCGTCGCATTATATCTGAAACATTTCTCGTTAACATTAAATATGCCTCACTAATTAGAGAACGATCAAAGAAAGGCTAATTTATTTTATTTATTGTAAAGACAGGACAGTGAGTAGAGCCAGAAATTGAAGAGAGAGAGAGAGAGAGAGAGAAAGGAGCAACAGGTTGGATTTGAACCCGGGTCCACCATTTAGAGCCCTGTAGCCTCCCGCACACAGGACACGAGCGCTAACCGCTAGGCTACCAGCGCCCTCTAGTTTCGTTTTATAAGGGTTGGCAGATTCGACTAAAAGTGGCCAAACAACAAAGAGTCTGTAAATCAAATTATGACATCATCTTTTCAGCCTGAGGTCAGCACACTAAACTTAAATCTCTTATCATAAATAAACTACACACATTTAGGGATCCATCACTTTTTAGTAAGATACAAACTGACTAAAGTTTCTGCAGGGTTCAAAGACATCGTTGCAGACATTTACAAAACTTAAAAAAGTACCATCATATCACATTCTGAGGTCACTTAAATTTAACTGAAAATCACACTTGGATTAGTTCCTTCTTAAGGCTTTGTACTTTTCTTGTATCAGAATACCTTGGGGGCTTTTTCAGACTTCAGTTTCCTCACAGCCTCCCCCTGTTGTGAAACGCGCTCATACAGGCCTGAAGGAGAGGAGGAGGAGGAGGAAGAAGAAGAAGAGGAAGAGGAGGAAGCGGAGGACTTGGCTGCAGAAGAAGGAACAGAGGAGGCAGGAGAGGAAGGGGCCATCCCCGGCTTGTAATCCTGACCGGTCAGCTTCTTAAACTCTGCCTTGAGAGCCAGGAGCTGCTTCACCGCTACGTCGATCTGGTCCTGGTGCCATCAACAAACCAACTTGTTTTAACAACGAGGTAATCGATAAATGTGGCATGCGAATGACGTGTGAACATGATAGATACGAGCAACGAGGGGACGAGACAAACGAGTTTGGAGCAGGGCTGTCAAACCATCAAATGTTTTAAATGTGATTAATCGCTGAATTTAAAAAATCAAAGCTTGACCCAAAGACAACTGGACTTAGTTGTAGATCTTGAAGACGTAACACCGAAAGGATTCTTCAGTTCTAAACTTACTGGTGGACGAAGCTAGAAAGTTAAGCCTCTGAATCTGAAAGTTAATCGCAATTAATCGTATAAGTGCATGTCCACAGGATCCTGTTTGTGCATGTGTGTTTCAATCTGTGCATGTGCAGCATGAGTGTAAAATAGAATTAATGAAGGATATCTTCCTCTTCTTTTTAAGAGCATGTTTAAAATTACACTAATTTGCATTTAAAAACGTTTTTTATTAGGCTTTTATTTTGAAATGAGGATGAGGGTACTCAACTTCCTGTTTGAATTCAATTGTGCTTTTATTTTGAAATAAGTAAGGCCCTTCTGGTAGATGGAAGGTCAGGACATGAAGTTAAGCCCAGAAACGGTAGGAAGTGGTTAGGGATCCCAAAGTGAGGTCAAACAACTCAAAGGAATGGTAAAAAAAGGTCAATGTGTGATGTCATAAGGTCAATGGGTGATGTCATAAGGTCAGTGTGTGATGTCATAAGGTCAGTGTGTGATGTCATAAGGTCAATGGGTGATGTCATAAGGTCAGTGTGCGATGTCATAAGTTCAATGGGTGATGTCATAAGGTCAGTGTGTGATGTCATAAGGTCAATGGGTGATGTCATAAGGTCAGTGTGTGATGTCATAAGGTCAGTGTGTGATGTCATAAGGTCAATGTATGATGTCATCAGGTGGATATTACTGTCTGAGAGTTTGTTAAAGTGAAATGAGACATTCAAAGATGCAGCAGTGTTCTTCTTTTACATCACTACAGGGAGACACTGAGGACGAGTATCTACGGAGAGCCTGAAGGGACAAAATAAGTATGCATTCGGTAACTTTAAATAATCTACGATTTACGTGTTAATGCTGACAGCCCTAGCTCGGACGCACGATTTGACAGACCAACGGATGAGGAGAAATGTGAAATGAGTCGATGGGAGTTTGATGGACGGACAGACGAGTTGTGATCAGACAGACAGATGTGGACAGATGTGGACAGATGTGGACAGGCTGAGCAGTTAGACACATGTTCACATACCTTAGTTGCTCCCTCTGCTTTCAGCTTCCTGACCACCTCCCCCTGCTGGGTAACACGGGTGAACGGACAAGAGGCAGTGTCTGTTGACATGGCGGGCGGGGCTGTAGCTGTGGTGGGAGGAGCCATGCCTGGCTTGTAGTCCACGCCGGTCTGTTGCTTAAACTGTGCCTGCGCAGAACGAGAGGCGAAAAGAGGGAGATAACATTTAAATGAATATGATTCCTTTGTAAGTTTAAAGGGATAGTTCAGTATTTTCTTTTAGGTACTTGTCAACTAGTGTTAGCGGTCTCAGACCGCTTTTTGAAGACCCTGCTCTCGTCTTCAATCAATCAAACTTTATTTATAAAGCACCTTTCAGACAAATTAAATTGCAGTTCAAAGTGCTTTACAAGTGTGCAGAAAAGTTATTGACGAAAAAGTAGTTTATAAAATCATTGAGACTAATACACACCAATAAGAATAAAAATATATATAAAAATGAAAAAATAAAATACGACACAAGATATTAAAATGAATACATCAGAGAAGAATATTTAAAATTGTAGTAGGATAAAAAAGACAATACAAGATTGTTAAGATTCTAATTTATATAAAGCACTATATAAAAGCCAGACTGAATAAATAACTTTTAAGACTGCATTTAAAAATCTCAATAGTCTTGGAAACTAAAGCATTTTCCCTCGGTCTTGTCTCGGTCTCAGACTGGGCGGATTTTAAAAATAGTATCTGCCTTGGTCTTGATCCCTAAAGGTCTTGGTCTTGTCTCGGTCTCGAGACACTCCCGTCTCGGGTATGTCTTGTGGTCTTGGTCTTGACTACAACACTATTGTCAATAGTAAGTATATAAGCAACAGGAGATGCCGATCAGCTCGGCCCTTATCGACTATGCAGACACATAATTTAGTTAATTTAAAGGTCACATATCATGCTTCCCTTTACTCATATTTCCTGACTTTTCTGATTGAAAACGTTGAGGCGCTGCATGATAACCACCTCGTCACACGCTACAGCGTCCAGCCTGCCGGACATTCATTAGAAGAAGACGACTACCACATCTGGTACACTTACACTTCTACAAACAACCAAACATGAGCATGCTATATATATCCACACTGTGTAGCGAGTAGGAATGCAACACTTCTCCTTACTTACGATCTTCCATGCAAAGTATTTCTCTCTGAATTGGTTCTTTTTGTGTGTGCCTGTGAGTCCAAGCGCTGGGATTTGAATTACATATTAAAAATCAACATTTTCATCTGGTCTGAGAGCCGTTTTGTCTGATCCTTTTTCTCAACTAAATATCAAAGTTAGTTCTTTGAATGACGGCTGACGTACCTTAAGAGAGAGCAGCTGCTGAACCGCCTTGTCCACTTCTTCTTTGGGGGCCTTGGCGGTCTTCAGCTGGCGTACAGTTTCACCTTGTGCTACAATGCTGGAGAATAAGTCTCCGGCTGGGGCGGAGGCTGAGGCAGGTGCTGGGGAGGAGGCGGGCGCGGCCTTTGACGAGGCAGCCTTTACGGACGCAGCCTTTGATGAAGCAGCAGGCTAAGACGAGAGGGAAAGCAGAGTGAGTATCTACCTGCAGGTTCCTCTTTACCTTTCTTTAAAACAGCTTCTCTGTTCTTATAAAGCCCTCCTTGTGTTTTTACATCCAGGCTCAAAGTCTATCCATACTACGACTCCACCTTTGCTCTATTAGTCAGACCAGTTAGTGATCGCTATCTCATCTTCTGTTGCTTTCTGTTTCACTTTTAGTATCTAATTGAGGTTTCCATCACATCGATGATACCTGGCCTGCCTGGGTGAGGCAGTTTGGCAGCGGCGCCCAGGTATATTCATAGCAGCACAGGTATAAATCCAGACCTTATTTAAGTTTATCCATAAAATCCCAGCATGCAAAGAAGTGCAACGATTGTAGAGCTAGTACGTCTCACTTTTTAAACTGGAGCTTCTTATGCTGTTATTGTAGTTTTATGTTTCATCACCAATAAGCGCTAATCTCCTGATGTGATGAAGGAATATCGAGTGAAACACTTCAAAAATGCGAGTAATGTACTTGAGCTTCTCTTCCACTTAAAGCTGCAGAGCGAGGCGAGGTGGGAGAAGTCGCGCTGTGTGTAAGAAACGAAGGAGAGGAAAGAAAGGAGCAGGTGTGTGTGTGTGTGTGTGTGTGTGTGTGTGTGTGTGTGTGTAGATAAGAGAAAAGAACAGAGGAAAGATAAGCAGATGAACTCATGTAAGTCTTAAGATAAGTTAGATAATAAAGCACAATTAATATATAATGTACAAACTAATAATTAACATACAACCTAAGACAGTGTGAGAAGGAAGATTTTGAGAAATTCATTTTACAGTATTTATGTGTGCATGATGATGAGATTTGTGCGATGGAGGATGTAACTAAACTTGTGCTGGTGCTAACGTTGCTAACTGGACTTTTCACATGCTTACAGCTAACAGCGTGCGACGTGAGCGACACAATCAGCCCGATTACAAGGGAAACTGAAATTCACAGGGAAAAGGATGATATGCAAGCGTGCGATGCATCGCGATATATAACGCTCTCGTGCTTTAAGGATACGGTGTGTGGGGGACCAAAAACGCTTAACAGAAACAGCTCACAGAAAATGGTTTCTAAGGTTGTGATGTTTCTGAACATCAGCTAACTGGTTATCCACTTGGCATCAAACACGAGAAAATCCTGTCGTGAACAAAGCGGAATGATTGAGAGCTGGTGGTGAGAAGTGAAAGTGTAATGTGACACCTGTGCAGAGATTATTGATCTCTCCAGGTATTCTGGGAAATAGTGTTTAGAAGGACAGACCAACAACAACAACAACAACAACAACAACAACAAAGAACGAGTTCCTCCAGCCACTGAGGCCTCAAACATTCAGACTGTGAGTTTTCTGGTACTCACCGTGTTACCGGAGGCCTGGCTCTTGCTCTTGTCCTTGGATCCGGCAGTCGGCATCTCTTTGACGTGTCCGTCAGGAATGTAGAGCAGGACACACGGACTCTCCTTACAGCTGTTAGGACTGTAGACGTTAACCACGGTTAGAGACGGGGTGACATTTAAACATAGGCCGTATAGATCATGGATGTAGTCTCAGTGACATCACAATTGGTTTCCTAAGAGCCGTTATGAAGCCAAACGATATCTCAACCTTAGTTTTGATCAACGAAGCAACAGGAAACGCTGAGGCGGGCTTTAAAGGAGAAATCTGTAACTCTGACACCTAGTGTTTAAAATGGGTACTGCAGTCCAAATTCAAAACATTGAAACACAGTATGAAACTTCACAGACATGTTCTGTGGAGCTGTGAGACTTTTTCAAAGTGTTTGAAGAGGAGGAGAATATGTGATCTTTAAAGAGGTCATATTCTGCTCTTTTTGGGGTTCATATATTTAATCTATGTTCCTACTTTTGTACTTTTTTGTATCCCTCTCTCTCTCTCTCTCCCTCTGTCTCCCTCTCCCCCCCTCTCTCTCCCTCTCTCTCTCTCTCCCCCCCTATCCCTCTCTCTCTCTCTCCCTTTCTCTCTCTCCCTCTCCCCCCTCTCTCTCCCTCTCTCTCTCTCTCCCCCTATCCCTCTCTCTCTCTCTCCCTTTCTCTCTCTCCCTCTCTCTCTCTCTCCCTTTCTCTCCCCCCCTCTCTCTCCCTCTCTCTCCCTCCCTCTCTCTCTCTCTCCCTTTCTCTCCCCCCCTCTCTCTCCCTCTCTCTCCCTCCCTCTCTCCGTCCCCCTCTCTCTCCCTCTCCCCCCC
>NC_083612.1:1390356-1420356 GCF_963584025.1 Labrus mixtus | reverse complement strand
CTCCAGTATTGTTCACAATCTGGTATGCATCGCTAACCTGTGTTACAAGTTGAGCTTTATATTCTGGTTAATTTAAATACTCCAATTGTTCTCCACAATCAGGTCACAGCTCAGCGTTTACACACGAGCTCGGAGCGAGTGAAGTTTCAGTTTCAGTATCTTTCACCTGTTTCTATAAAAACCCAGCTGCCTTCTGCTGCTCAATACAGATACACTCTGAACATCTGTGTGGACGGCAAAACAGTGAACATGGTTGGTGGATTTTTGGAAAATCAGCGTGGATGAAAGCAGGGAGGGAGTGGCTGGAAATGAGGAGGAGGAGGAGGAGTACCTTCAGACAGCTAATTGGCAGCTTGGAAACAGAAGAGTGAGATGCTGTTTTAATGTCAGATACAACGAGGGAGGAAGAGAGAGAGAGGAAAGAGGTAGAGACACATTTACATAGAATGGAACCTTTAAAGAAAATTGCCCCTCGAGCCATTTGCTAAAACACCTGTTCCCCTTCCTGTGTTTGTTTTTTTTCTCATGTGGTTCCCACATTTACAGAGTCTACACGTCTGCCTCTCACTCTGCTAACCTCCGTCTACAGGAGTATTCCTTTTGTAGTTGTTATCAGATAAACCTGTGGTTATGTGTTATGGTTGGTTTGTAGAACTACCATGCGGTCCGGTTTGGTTCAGTACAGTATGGTACCGTAAACCCGTATCTTTCTGCGTCTCAACAGCCAGTCGTACCCTGACTTGGTAAGTGAGGTGTAAGCCGCGTCAGCTATGTAAAAAGAAGGAAAACAATGTAGGACGTCCAGCAGAAGACGTTAGTGTGCTCGTCTTTTATTACAGCTGTTGCAAAGGAAGTGACAATAAATTCGACCAATCAACAGACTGTAATGTGTCTAGCTCCGCCCTTTAGGGGTCGGATTGGTTCGCTTGGCACCCCAACAGAAGGGTAGCAAAAAAGTAGGACGGATCCCTTATTTGGAAACCATTCCCAACTTTCGACAGTGAAAACGCCAATAATTGTGTATCGTAACAAACTGAACTTAGCGGTGGTTTTGTAGATGTTTAAAAATTAAGTCTAGTTTTAACGTTAAATTATTCACGGTCTGACAAGTTCTCATTTTCCACAAATAGGAGATCTACAGTAAAGGCTGAGAGCTCAACTACCGTACTGTAGCTATGAGGAGTGCAAACTCCACAACGTGAAAACAGACGGTACTAAGAGAGCTACAGAAACCTGCACGTTGTAGACTTTGCTGAGCGCAGAGGAAATCATCACGATGGTTTAAACCTTTTTCCTCTCTGAGAGACGCCCAAACACAGACTGCGTCTTACATACCAGAGCAACTTATATTCTGGATTTTTACGGTAATTGAGAATATGTTATTTGAATGTTGGGTGTTCATTTGACTCAAACACAAGCCTGTAAATAATTCAACCTGAGATCCTGCGCTCACTGAACTCAGAGGTGTGAGCTGAATTTTAAAGTAACTGAAAGATGTCTGACCTCTTTAAACGGGAGCTGCTGGTAAGGCCCTGACTCATCAGGCAGACGGCAAAGAAAGCTTTTTGTTGCACTTGAACACACCGCAAAGGCTGCAGCCGACGACCAACCACCACGTACGTTCTGCTCATGTGAGAGGAAATAACTCTCCATGCCAGCAGGGGGCGGTAGTCTGTAATCGTCATTCCAAAAAGGGGAAACCGGAAAAGAACGAGGAAGAACGTGCACATATATATATATATATATATATATATATATATGTAAAGCTTTGTTATGATACAAGAAGTTTATTTTTATACCACTGATTAAAAGTGTTTCTTGTTGTGCACTGATCCACTCAGCTGAACAGCCAATCAGAGCGATTCCCCTCAGCAACCGCGCCGACCGACACAGATTCAACATGTTGAATCAGCTGAAAAAGACAGACGTGGGCCGACTGGAGCTGGACTCACCGCAAAAACTAGGGCGATGATCGGACGGGTGTGTCAGGGCCTTTAAAGCAACTTAAAAAATCTCCAGTTACGTTAAAGAAGCTACGGGGACATGAGACTGTCTGAAGAGTGAGGGAGGACAGGTACAGGTAAGTAGATCATGCACATGAAGCTCTTTGCATAAACAGAAGTAAATGTTTCATCCTTCCTCCTGCTGTCATCACGTCTCTACATTTGTGTCTGATTCACACTTAACGCCTTTTTTTAAATTCAAACTACGGTTTGACACTCAGTCATTTCTTCTCCTAACGTCTGACGGGTAATCTGTGTCTAACAAAGTAAACATCCAATAGTTATTGTTTCACACCTTCTGTCTGACTTGGGGATGAAGCAGCGAGTGCCAGCTGGGAAAACCACACAGAGGAAGCAACAATGAGGGGACGGTAAGACGTTATGAAAAAGGTCAAAGTAGATGAATAAAGGAGGTGAAATGGAGCAGCTGCTTTGTCGTTTTGAGGCGGGGTAAATTAAAGGAGAGAGGGGTTTGGGTGATGTGGCAGAAAAAATAAAGTTGCAAATGAAAGTGTTGAACAGAATGAGAAGAGCAAAGCAGGAAGAAGCCATGCCAGCAGTGAACCTCTAAACCTGTGAGGTCATATCATCTCCTCGTGCCTTAACGTAAATCTATAGAAGATATAAACCTCATATGTTGGATCTTAAAGGTAGTTTTTGAGTGCAGAGAGGAACCTTTTCAAGTGAATCTTACAGCTACGTTGATTTAAAACATATTTTAATTTAAAAAATGGAACCTCTTTTGGATGTGAGGATCATTTCTATCTCTCGTGGTCGGCTCAGACTGACAGTGAAACGTCAGAGCAGAAACATTTACCTTCTTATTGAAGGCCCAGATCTTGTCCCACTCCATGTTCACCACTGACCGTGATCCTCCCTGCACAAACACACAGAAAGTACAAACGTTTTTATAGGAGAGTTTCTTTGTTAAGTTTGGAAATGAAAATACAAAATTCCCCATGAAAGAAAAATAAATCTTCACATTTTTAATCCAGTGTTCCTGCGTTAAATATTCATTTATCTAACCCTGACCCATGTTGCATAAAACCTTATTAAAACTCTTATAAACACACATACAGTCATTGTTCGGAACCGTCAAAACGGAGTGTTTTATTCTGAAAATAAACCAGCTGTTTTAATGTTTGTTTTGGTGTCTGACTTCCTGTCCCGCTCGATCTGCTCTGTGGTAATTTGATGCGCCATGCTCCGGCATCCTGCAGAAATAGAGGCTTTGCATATCTGCTGCAGAGGACTTGAGGACTGCAGGAGCTGGGACGCAGCGGAGCATCTGGTGGAATTTGGGGGTACATAATCATATTTTCTCCTCCTGTTAAACGATTCAAATGTCTGATGACTCATCCTGCACTCTGGGGCGTTGTTGGGGAACAGTAAGGTTCTTCTTTTTCTTCGTACTTATCGGTCTGTTTTTATAAATTACTTTGGACTGGTTTTCATGGGGAGAATAGAGAATGGGTTTAAGCTGTGTTTATTATTGGTTGTCCATTCCTGAGGTGCGCACAGAGCGGTGCTGTGTCGCTGTTAAATGACGTAATACGACTCCTGGGAGAGGACACGTATGGACACCGACTTGGAAGCGACTTGACAGCCGACCCAAACCCATGAACTTGTTTTTGAAACCAGCGGTATCTTCTTATGTGATCCAACTACAACTAAAAACCTGAACTCATAGACGAAGCCTGGGCTCGTCGCTCATCGCGGTGCGGCCCTATCGTTATTTTCTGGCTGATTTTAAAAGATCATTCTTCATTAAATCTGAATGTGTGTTCATCAACTCTTTCGCTATGACCAACGTACCTGGGCCGCTATGAACTGTTTCAGACCCTCGACTGTCATCCCTCTCCTCAGGACTCCTCTGACTGTGGGGAAACGAGGGTCATCCCTGGAGGACAAGAGAGGACAAGGGAAAGTTAAACATGGAGGATAAAGAGCGAAGAGTGAAACTACAGAAGGAGTAAGACTAGGGAGAGAGTGGGATGCAGAAGTCGTGAGTAGAAGAACGTCAAACTAAAACCCACCATCCGTCGACGTAGCCCTGCTCCACGAACCAGGTGAGCTTCCTCTTGGACAGCACCGTGTTGTTGAGGTTGAGTCGGGCGTACTCCCAGATGTAAGGCTTCCTGAGGCGGAGCGCTTCAATGAACCAGTAGAACTGCTCATCGCGATCGTGGTACTCGGTGGTCCTCAGGGCGTGGGTCACCCCCTCCAAACTATCCACGATGGGACAGGCAAAGTCGTATGTTGGATAGACTCTGGAGGAAAGAAGGGAACAGTGTTATAGTTTAGTTTTAACATGAGGAGTAATATTCTAGTTTGTTCCCCATTGGACTCATTTTAAGTACTTGTAGGAGCTCCCGGTGCGGGGGTGGGGGGTGTTCTTGCAGCGGTACAGGGTGGGGTCTCTCATGCAGCCGTTGTTGGAGCTCATATCCATCTTGGCTCTCATGCAGCAGGTCTGACCAAACTCTGTCCCGGCTTTCATGTCGGCCCACATCTTCATGTTCTGCTCGACGGCTGCCGAGGCAAAGAGAGAGGCGTTGGATTAGAAATTCTCGTGCTGAAGCCTCCGGTATATAACTTTGTGTTTCCTGGCGCTTACTGTTATTTCTGCATTTGGACTCGGCGCGCTGCTCCCTCTCCAGCTTCATCTGCTCGGGAGGAGTGTTATCGATGTAGGCTTTGCCCTCAGAGAGCAGCTGCTCAGCAAATCGCATAATGGTGGGGAAATGGTCGCTGGTGTAGGTGAACTGGTCAGGGTGGATCTGGAGCATGGCCACGTCCTCCAGGATCACCTGAGAACAAATAAAAAAACAAGTAAATACACAACAGGAGTTTCTGTTTTTGGCATTTAGTCTGGAGGTAATGTCATTTATCTGCCGCTCTACCTTCTCAAAGTCCTCCTTTTCCTTCTCGGGGTTGGTGTCATCGAAGCGCATGATGAGCTTGCCTTTGAATGTGACCTGGTAGTGCTGGTTGAGCAGAGCAGCCTTGGCGTGGCCGATGTGCAGGTATCTGGACAAAAGTCAGACATTCAAAAATGGCCCCCGTTAAAAAAACTGCTAAAGGCCCCGTGTCTACCAAGCGGGCAGGAAAGCGCTGGTTGTGTGCTCGGGAGCTCTTACATGAAGCGTTCTGCGACTGACTGCACGTCTGTCCTGTCTCTATGACAACAGTCTGTGGACCTCTGCCGCTATTATTACTGCACGTTTTATATTTGAGATTGTTTTTACCCAATCACACAGAGCAAAGAGGATGTGGGCACAAGACAAGATCTGTAGGATGCAAAAATACTCAGTATATCTTATGTTCTAAAAGAGGGCCGATGATGTCAACAGCGCCTTTCTGAAAAGTTTAAAGAATTTCAATTTGAAGCGCTCAGAGAACCCCTACACAAAAAACCACTGTGCTTTTTTTACAGGGCGAACGCCTGCTGCTGCTGCAAACGCTTTCTGCTCGTTGAAAACAAGTGAGAAAAAAAGAGGCTTGCGCCCAGACAAAAATGCTAGGTGGACACATCACACACACTTAAGAATCTCAAAACCATGTATGACCTAAACTTCTCTAAACTCTGAATCAAGCCTTACCCGCTGGCCTCAGGAGGGAATCGAACCACCACCTTGCCCATCTCGGCTCCTGGCAATTCCACAAACTTGCCAACGTCCTGCTTCTTCTCATCCGACTGTCGATCAAAAAACCCAAACGACCAGGAAACAGACATTTAAAATAACGTGGTTTATAGTTAGTGTGGCTTCACACTCATGAGCTTTTCTTAAATGTTCAAATGATACTAATCTCTGATATTCACTTACGTTGGATTTGCTCATTGGAGGGTTCTTCTTGGCATACTTGTTTCCCACCGCCGTGAAGGGAACCTGCGAGCTCAGGAAAAAGAACCAGCGACTGACATGTGTGAAGGATTTGCTCTGGCCTTGCCATTCGCCATGACCTGCAGAGAAGACAAAATATGTCAGCCTCTGATGCAGAGTCATTTTGACTTCAATTTTGTAGAACAGAAGGAAGTTGAGATGTGTTGTCCATATTTATATAAAGTCTATGGCTTGGTTTGTCGGACATTACAGACGAAAACAGAGACAAAGAACGACAGAGATCTGATTTGACCTTTGAGGGATGCCCAGACAGAAAGGTCAGCGAGGGTGACGCCGTGTCCAACGAGGAAGGTCCGCAGGGAAAGCGCCTTGTCAAGTTCTCCCAATGCAGCGGGCAAACCAGGCTGACCACACAACCGCTGGGCACTGAACTCTAACCAGTGGTCGACCTACAGATACCAGACAAACAGATGTCAGATAAGGAAACATAAAGGAACCTGTCACATGTCACCTCTGACCTACAGAGACACACACCTCAGTCTGCTCCATCATGTTGGCTCCATAAAGACCCAGAGCGGGAGCCACGCGAGCCAAGTAGCGGCTGATGGAGTTAGCATCGTGGAAATGGATCGCACTGAGGGAAGGAAAAAGGACACAGATTAGATAAATGTACACTGTGACTTTAAAGAAACACATTCAGTAAGAGGAGGCTGTAATCGGTCACATACTCTGAGACATGAAGGCTCGTGTCTTTGCCTTCCTCCACAGATACCTGCACACTGCCCTTCACGTGCTCTGCTGCCAGGAGCGCTCCTGCAGGACGGGGAAGACATCATGACACATTTTACTGTTACAAACATATTTAGTTTGAGGACTCTTCAGACCAACAGCGTCACATAAATGAATAAGACAGAAGATTACATAAGTGCTAAAAGCAATAACAAGAAAACACAGAGACAAATAGTGATAAGAAAAATCAAAGTGTGTCAAAAATAAACGTTAAAGAATTAGTGGGAGCAGCAGGTTTATAGCATATCACTCGTGTAGGCAGCTCTCAGCAGCTGTAGAAGGGTGTGTGTGCGTGCGTGTGTTTGTGCGCGCACAAAAGGGATGATGGAGGCTCCAGTTTTAAAGAACACAAATTTTGGTTTTAAAGATTTATTTTGGGGATTTTTATGCATTCATTCTTGAGACAGGACAGTGGACAGGGTTGGAAATTGGGGAGAGAAAGAGAGTAGGTAATGACGTGCAGAAAGGAGCAACAGGTCTGCAGCATCTGTACATGCACCCCACAAACTAACCACTAGTCCACCGGCGCCGTTCGTTTTTATGTCTGAAAAACGCATCTTCACAGCATCAAAAGAACCCTCAGTAAACCTGTAACAGAGTCTCTGGAAGTGTCGAGACCAGGAGAGAAACATACATCTCCTTCAGTTGAAACAACCATGACCTAAATAACTGGGAACTTTTACTGGAAAGGTTGGCTAGAAAACCAGTTCAACTGGTCCTGCGATGCAAAACCTACACTCTTCTCTAAATGCAACGTTGATGATCTCATCCTGCCAGCTGTGCACTCACTGTAGAAGTCTTTTCAAATGTCAGCACTCAAGAGTTAGCTTTGTATGATATGCTTATTATATCATGGTGGTTCATTTCTGTTATGTTAAATAAGCTTTAAGCACAGCTATAAGATCCAAAGATTAGTTCTTTGTAAACACTTATTTATAAGCTTTATTATTATTTTAGTGTTTTCTCACTTGCACAAATTCCTCAAAAACGTCTGAAGTTTTCAGGGTGAGCTGCATGTTTGTAAATAGATAGATTAGTGCAGGATCTTTATTTGTTAATGTTGACCTGTGTTTCTTTCATAATGACTTCATAGTGGTCTCATGGTGATGTCTACTGGTCTGACTGGGAAGCTGCAAGAATGATTTTAACTTTCAGGAGTGTTTAATCTCTGCAGAGGAAAACTGGTTATGTTGCTATAATTCAAAACACTGACTAACCATGCTGCTTCTGATGAAAAAAACATAAATAAAAGCCCACAACAACAACAATGTCCACTTCACAAAAAGACATCAGCACGGTTTCAGTCCGCTTGCATCAGCCTGCAGTGCTGCTTGCAAACGCACAGAGGCGCTGTTCAGCTCCCCGTCAGAACCAATCAGTAGATAAGATTAACTTGATAAAACACTGACACACTGACCCCTCTGCCCAGACTCTCCTATGCGACATCTCTGGATGCATTTCTGCAAAATATAACGTCGAACATGTTAAAGAATCTAAACCTTTAGCTAAGCTGTGTTATCCTCATAGTTTCTGTATCTCCTTTAAAAGTCATTTATTTCACCATGTGTCGTTTCTGATTTAATAAAGAGTGTTTGCATCCTGTGGAGCTGTAAATAAAAACAACAGGCGAGTGTGACAGGTGAAAGAGTGATGTGATGCAACAGCTGACACTACTGGTTCGTGTGAAGGAGCTGCACATGTTGTGGTCTGCAGCAAACAGCACTGCCACGACGACAAGCGAGCTAACACCAGGAGCCGGTGTTATGTCGGGATCTGCTACCCTGTCGAATGATGCCAGCATAGTGCAAAACGACAACATGCATCTATCAAATAAAGCTACCAGAACAAAAAACTGTGTATGAATTCACTACTCACTGCAAAGAGTATGTGGACCACTATTATTGAATATAATCTCATATCAAATAACACCCCAACACAGAATCACGTTTAAACATCACTACTCTCTGCGTTCGTCCTGTAAGAGACAGAAAAACATATTTAGATAATCTGATAATTAAACCTTTATTTAAGATGCTAAAGGAAGCATTTCTGCATAGACAAAAAGCCCATATTAAAACATGCTACATGTCCGGGCAGCACTTCTCGAAGGGTAGCAGTTTTCGTCATAACACCGGGAGAAGTACACTCTCATATTAGCCGCCTGAAACACGCCTCATTACGACTTAAATGGACATACTGAGATACACATTTTAAACACATTTTAAAGGCTAACATGTACTCTTTGTTTTCGTGTTCATATTAATGGAAACAAACATCTGAGAGAGGCAGTTTGTCTCATGTGTTGGGGTGACACGTAACGATGCTAACTGCTAACGCTAGCTAGCCGGCTGTCACTGAGAGCACGGTGGTGTTTATTTATTTATTTATTTATTTACTTATTTATTTATTTATTCGGGGCTCGTCGGGGCAGAGACTCACCTAGAGGGGGGTTGCTGGTGTTGATGGTGAAGTTTAACGCCATAATGGGAAAGCCGGTCTTCCTCACAGGTGGTGAAGTTTTGTTCGCTGTTTCTACAAACTCCACAGCAGCCAGACAAACACGAGAGGATTCTTCTTCTGTGGTTTTTATGATCACTCACCAACGCCTTTAGTGGTGCAATACTGCCACCACGTGTACAGGCGTACGAACAGACAGAGGACATACATAGATACATATACAGATACGCAGTGGCGATTCTAGAGTCTGTCGGGGCAAAAGTGAATTATGGGGCCTCATCTTAATGAGAAAGACCAGCAGCAACGTGAAAATAATTCAGATAGACTATAATTAATAATTAATTTGTAGTTAATTAGTGTAATTTTAACAAGTGTAATTTTATCATTTCACTGTCAACAGACTAAAACAGATGACGCATGTCTGCTCTTCAGCAGAAAAAAATATGTGAATTGTTACCTGCAGTTATTTTTATCACTAATAATAATAGTAATAATAATAATATATTGGATTTATCTTTATTTTATATTTATATTTATTTTATCTTGGCCTTTCAAGGAACCCAAGGCCGCTTTACAGTGGTAAAAAGGAGACAGCAAAAAACAAACAAACACACACACACAGACACACAGACACAGAGACACACTCAAAGGGGAGGGGGGTGGGTATTAGCTAGGCTGACATCTAGCCTGACCCCTGTCATCGATGCACTGTTTTCCAAATAATGTGTAAAATGAGTGACCTGAAGACCTACCAGTCTGTGGTGGCCAGCGCACTCTTCTTTGCTGTGAGGTGAAATCTTCCACTATATAAAATAAAGTTATTTAACAATTTGGTCTCTATCCATCCACTGTCCTGTCCTGTCTCTCAAAAGTGAGCCCCCCAAAAGTTTTAAAATAAAATTAAATGAACTCTCTCAAGTAGAGATAAGGTAGAACTTCTGTTCAAACTAGGCTACATTTCCATTTAGCTGATACAGGTCTGTATCAAACAACCAGTCAGGGTTAGTTACCAATCACAGCGACTCTGTGAGGAGAATGTTCAGGTTGCTAGGCAACAGTCAAGTTTCAAACAAGCATCATCTGGCTTGTGTTTGTTTGTTCCACATGTTACCTGTTGCTTTCTGAAGAAGATGAGCTCAGTCATTTCTACACGGGTCCAACAAATGAGACCGTCGTCTTTCTCAGAGGAGGAGGGACGGCGCTACCACGAGGAGGTCAGACAACACGTCTCATGTTCAGCATGACCTCTCTGTTCCAGCTGCTTCTAACTCTAAACACGCTGACTCTGTTGTTTTCCAGAAAAGGATGATGAGACAGTTTGTGCTCATGAAGCAGCAGGATGAAGTTCCTCGTCTTTTAACCGTCGGAGACATGAAGGCCTGGCTGCTGGCGGGAAGACGCTTCATGGAGGAGTGAGTTCAGACTGATCGTTGATGTGATTCAAAGCTAAAAGAAAATACTGTCAACATGTCACATGTTGTACACATGAACTGATGGACGACATGTTGTTTATAGGTGTGGTGAAATGATAGAGACGATGGAGGCGAGAGAACGCCTCATGGCTGAACTGGTAAGTAAGCTAACATGACTCATCACAATAATACAACTTAAACATGTTAAACCAGCCGACAGTTTATTTTGAAATCCACCTCTTTGCCTGTTGCTGGATTGATCGAACGTTAGGTTGACAGCACGCGGCGATAGCGAGCATCAGCGACAAAATCAGCTTGAGTCAATAATTACCTGAGTGTCGAGCTAAGCAGCACGAAGAATGCGGCGCTCGAGTAAGGACGGGGCTCTACAAAGCATCGGCACTCAGCTTCTCACTTAACTCGTTGTACAAAGTGAGAGTGATGCATTTAAAAACTCGTCATCCGTGATTGAAATGTTGAACTTTGACCTGTGTCAACGACAGAGAAAAGCCTTCTTCGGCTCAGCGGGAGTTGTTATTGACGACCCTCTAAGTGTTGTGACTTGATTCGTCAATATGAAGAACCACACTTCAGTTTGTGCACCTTCAAAATAAAAGCACCACATGTCATAATGTTTACAAGTTGATGCTGAAATTCACAGAGCAGAGAATGAAATATTTAAAGGATGCAGTGCAAACAAACATGCTGTTAGGACACGATGTGAGACAGCATTTTCCATCTTTTGGGCTTCAAAACATCTCTTCAGAAACAAATGTGTGATGTCACTGAGACTACGTCCATGTTTTATACAACCTGATGGAGGCAGATGTGAAAATGACCCGACTTCTGACTTGTTTTATTACCTCGGGAAACATTTATCAAATTTCTAGTTTCAAGTCTTCTTCACGTCTGTTAATTTGTGTAATATTGTCCCATTAAAATAAAGTAGATGATAAAGCGATGTGTGCGTATGAACAGAAGTGTTTTGCATTCACGTAAGAAAATAAAAAAAATGTATGTCGGAATTTCGAATTACGCTTTCATGAAAAATACAATTCTGCACAGTTTTTCTTAATTAATGAGATACCAGTTCCTCACTTTAAGTAGCAAACGTTCCCAGACTGATTAAAGAAACCAGTTTTATTTTGTTTGTGTTTGAAACTCTGGGAGATGCGCGTGTCTTTAGGTAACATCGATGATATTCTTATTAGTTTGTTGACCTTACGCAGGCACCTTAGACGTTTGCAGCTCAGATGAAAACCCCTCTCTGATCAGTCAGGATCAGCTGTTCTGATAAGACAAGCTTCACTGATATAAGAGAATCACACTCCGGCAATTGCTGAAAATACTGGATCCCCACGGAGTTCAACTTAGGCGCTGATGTTGTGCCGAGTTACACAAACAACTCGTTACTCCTAATTCTCGTTTTATGATTTCACACCTGGTCTCACATTAAAGTTAGATTGTGTGAGATTAGATGGAGTTTCTTCTTCATGCATTTTTTTCTCGTTGATTATGAAAAACAGAGCAGATTTTTTTTAAGAGCTTGACTTAAGATTATATTTGTCAGAAGTGGAAAAACACACACACTGATGGTTGACCTTGTTACACTTGACAGTCCGTGGAAAAATATCCAAAAGACTTTCTGTCCTGGTGAGACTAAACTGAACTAACTAAAGTGCGATGTTGACATGCAGGCCTGGACCACCGCGAGGCGTCTCTGTCTCAGCCACATGGAGCAAGAGCTGATGGAAGAGCTGGACGAGGAAGAGCGTCTGTCCCGGCTGCTCAACAGGAAGGTCAGGACAGAAGTCCAGAATAACATCAGATCATGTCACCTGTTTCAGTCACTCACTCTTCTTCTTTCTCTCTCTCTCTGTTGCTGAAGGTCACGCGTGAGGGCTTCCAAATGTTCATCGCCGTGATCCGCCAGGAAGCAGAGAAGGATGTAGAGCCCCTCCTCACAGCCCTGTTCAGTAGGCTGCTGAAGGTTTTTGCTGATGATGAGTCTGCGGGAGAATCAAAACGGGCAGAGGTCTTACTGCTCGAGAAACAACCCGCCCTCCTGGGACCAGAGGTGGTGGAAACCATCTTAAAGTTCCTCCTGGAAGAACCAGAGAGTCAAAACAAGGCAGAGGCTGCCGGCGCTGAAATCGGTAAACTGCTCGCCGAGTCAGCAGCTCCCCACCTGGCCGCGTTTGGATCCTTCCCCAGCGACCTTAACCTCTCAGTCTGCACTGCAGCAGCCTCCTCGATGGTTCAAACTGTGTACGAGAGATTTAACGAGATCTGCAAGTCCTTCAGACTGATCGACTACGACATGAGCTTTTTGACCGCCAGAGAAAGCGTCATCCGCGCCGTAGAAGAAATGGAAGCTGCTGCTGCCGGCAAAGCTCTCCGTCGTCACCTCCACATCTCAGAGGGGCTGAAGGAGCCGCGGCAGGAAGGAGTGGAAGACCCCCCGCAGGAGCAATATGTACCCTATACTTTATTTAACACGTGCATTATTTTATGATTCAATAAAGATGGATTGTGTGAGATGAAATGGAGTTCATTCTTTATGCATTTTTTGAACAATCCCCCTTGACAACAGACCGTCGTTAAGGGCTTTATATGTGATGTTTTGATCCAGCAGATGTCGCCCTTGAGCACCAGCATGAAACCAAAACAACTCGCGCTGCATTGTTGTGTTAGCATGCTAATGCTAGCGATCTTTATTCTGCTCGTATCTTCACACTGCATGTAAATTTACCTGAAATGAGCGTGATCTAGAAACACAGTTAAGCAGTGAGTACAGTATGTTATTCTTCTTTTCTCTAGTCCCTCAATTAAACAACTTTTATACACGAGGGGAGGAGTCAGCCGGCCGTCCGAGCGATGTAAACAAAGTGAAGATAGGACTCTGAAAACTCTGAAAACATCACAGACAGTGGGACTCGGGTGTTACACCCATTGTAGACAGTCATGACTCACAGAGTTATTTTCAGAGGAGATACTTGATTTCTACATTTAAGTGTGAAAAATCACATATAAAGACTTTAAGAAGAACACACCGTTACTATGAAGAGCAGACGGTTGCTAGGGAGGGGGCTCGAATCACAGACATTGGAGGACTTACTGTTATCATATCAGTCCACAGAAAGAAGTCTGGTTCACTTGACGTTTGTCCGTTTAGTCATCAATCAATCATTATTTGTATAGTGCCAATTCATACCAAGTGTTATCTGGAGACGCTTTATAAAACAGCATATTGGATAATATTTTTTTAAATTTCTTTTTATTGTCATCATGTCTTAACATACAGTACACATATTTCATATTCAACATAAGGATGACAATATTTAACATTTTTATAAGTGCTGTGGTGTCAAAAAGGTTGCATCCCCCAGTGATGTGGAAATATTAAAAATAACACTTACAGTACAGAAACATGTTTTACAGTTTGTTTAAAGTAGCTTGAAGTAGCTTGGATCTGTGTTACATAAATTCATAAATTCTTCCCGATTTTTCTACGATATTTAACATCTTTAGGAAGGGCAAACAAACAACTTAGTTATATAAAATGAAAGAATACAATTTTAAAAAATGGGATAATGTGCAGGAAGGATTTCTTCTTTGTATTCCTCACATTCCTGTTGTCCACACTTCCCTCGCCGCTGAGGTGGAGGTCGGAGCAAGCCGTGCAGGAACGAGGACGGCGGTGGTTGGAGTCGGCTGGGCGTTTAGTGTGGTAGAAAAGAGAAAGGAGTTATGAGGACATTTCCTGATGATGAAAAATGAGTCCATACCACCCTGAACAAGCTCCATCACGTCTGATATAGGAAGCTAAACAGGCTGGGGCCTGGTTATTACTTTAACCAGTCACTGGTTTTCTATTCTTGTGATACTTTGCATCTTTTTGGTAAAGCAGGATATTAAAAAAGAGAAACAGTTTCCTCTCTTTAATTTGGTCGTCTTAGGTTTGACCCAGCTCCTGCGGCGCATGTCCGATGTGTCCTCGGGCAAGACATTGAACCCCAAATTACTCCCGCTGCTGCATGTGAATATGTAGGCTATAAATGGGATTAGTTCATACTTTCTGCCATCAGAGTGTGGATGAGTAATAATACATTGGTTTATATAGCGCTTTTCTGAAAACTCAAAGACGCTTTGACAAAAACATAAAACATAAAAAAAAAAAAAAAAGTGTGAGCGGCAGGAGTGATGGCTTTGGTGGCGATGTGGAGCTGGATGTCGTCGGCAAAGCAGTGAAACTGGAGTCCATGGCAGCGGATGATGTGACCAAGGGGGAGCATGTACATGATGAAGAGGAGGGGTCTGAGAACTGAACCTTGGGGAACACCTTGGGGAGAGAGGAGCAGTGGGGGATTTGCAGTGGTTAATGCTGATGAACTGGTATCTGTCAGAGAGGTATATTTGAGTAAGTGTGACCTGCAGTGTACAAAAAGACTTGAAAAGTTCTGTATACGCTCAAGTCCCTTTATCCCATTTATTATATAAGTCTTAATAAGTCTGTGAACTTGAAGGTCAAAGAAGCCAATATAACAGAACAGACAGTATACATGTATTTGTGAAAGGTTGCACAAGCTCACACCTTTCTGAACCTCTGGATGTCATTTATAATGTTCAGCACTAGGGGGCAGCAGAGGACAGCTAAATCTCAGTGGTCAGAAGAAGAGGTGTGTTTTTGTACATAGAATATATCTCAAGCAGGCACGTGCACACAAAGACAAAAACGAGGCTTGAGCACCTGACGTTTTGCCCTCTATAGAGAAAGCTCTCTTTTTTAAAAATAAGACATTTCTTGTTTTGTACACAGACTGACCCAACAAACAGATTAGTGAAGAATATCAGGTCAGGAGATAGCGTTTGTGATCCAGGCCTGGACGATGCCCTTTCGTTCATCCTCTTTCCTCCTGCAGTTGCGAGCGCATGCACTGACACTATACGGTAATACAGCATGAGTAGGAGAGAGGAGTGTTCATGTCCTGGTGGAATAAAAAAACATTTCAGTCTCTTAAGTCTCGTAAGTGTAAGAGGTCAGACACTGAAGGGCTTTAGTGGGTTAACCTAAAAGCATATAATCCCCTTTATCGGTCAAATGATATCACACATCAGGTCATTAAACTTCAAACAGGGAACAAGCAACACAAACAAACAAACAAACATGTAATTTTGCTGACTCAGCATTCTCTAAAACGTCTTCTGTCACCTGCCCAGTGCAGACTAAAAATCCCTAACCGTATATTATTTGAATGCACCCATTGTTTAATGCAGAAAGTCCTTCTGTGTGGTCTCCGTCATGAGTTATGAGATGTCATGTGTCTTCCAGAAAATGTCAGATGCCTATAATACACACTCACAATCTGATGGTAGAGGTTGCTATGTAGTGAGTCCCATTCATACGTAATCCTATGCCGCCAACGAAGCAGCGAGAGCAATTTGGGGTTAAGTGTCTTGTCCAAGGACACATCGAACATGTTGCTTCAGGAGCAGGGGATCGAACCCCTAACCTCCCGGTTGAGAGACGATGACTCGACCACTGACCCACAGCCACCCTTTAAAACCCATTGAATAAAACACTGATTTTAAAAAGAAGTGTCAGCTCTCAAATAAAGGGATATTATTGAACCCACTGAGATATACATTTCTGCTCATGACACTCATGTGACTCAGATACAGATTCTCTTCATCGTCCAATGCAAGAAGGGAAATTTGTTTTGCAGCAGGAGAACACACAAGACAACAAATACAAACACAACATCGACAATTAAAACAGGAGCTCATACCAAAATGCAATGCGAGGGTGTGCAAAAGTGCAATAATGGTGCAAGAAGATCAACCTGAGGACTAATTGCTGTTTAGTAAATGAATTGTACTGAGGATGAATGAGGCCTGGAGTCTTTCACACTTGCAGACACTTGTGTGAACACAAACAGCCACATTTTTCACTCAGACTTTAGAGTTTCTTTTCTAGAGATTTATTTTTAGGCTTTTTGTGCCTTTAATGGAGAGATAGGACAGTGGATAGAAGTGGAAATCAGGGAGAGAGAGAGTGGGGAATGACGTGCGGGAAAGGAGCCACAGGCTGGATTTGAACCCCAGGATTTGGACTTTAGAGTTTCTGATGGTAGAAATTGAATCCTTACTTTTAAAATATATTTAAAAAATGAGAGATGATGTTTTTTCTCAGCATCAGCGTCTTCAAAGTGGATTTTCTCTTCCTCTAAAGGTGTTTGTCTGAAACTCTACAAGCTACATCACATGCATAGCCTATTTTTTTAATGTGCATCACATTAAGTGAAGAGGTTTCCGATCATGACTTGACAGCTTGTTCTCGAGTGTGTGATCGATTGCACCTGGTGGTCTATTGTGTCTTGTAAGCACCGGGCCGCTCTCTGAAGCTCACCATCATCGTCTCCTCTCCGTGTAACGATGCAGGTTATGGATGTAAATCAGTTATGATAATGGGAGACTCATTGATTTCTCCATGCTTTTGTTCAAAGATAATGCAATATGCACCACATTCATTACATCGCATTACATGAAAACCAAATTATCTTTCAGGTAGAATTGATTCTGATATGATCTCTGACGGCAAAAGGAAGTTGGTGTGACAGCTGGGTTCACTCATACCCGAGATGACAAACGGCTCTGTGTGAAGTCTGACTACGGGGATGATCTTTCTGCGTCGACACTAAAAGCTAGACTATTGAATTTGCAAGTATAGGGATCATGCACCCATCCATATAAACGTCCAACGTACACAATGATCATATTGTGGAAGCTCCCCCCTTTGCAGCTGCACATTCATCAGTAATGAGGGGCGGCCGGGGGGTCAGAGAGAAAGAGAGAGAGAGAGAGAGACATAGAAATACGGGGAATTTTTTAGGTTGGTGTGAGAGAAAAAAAAAGGCAAATAAAGAGTTCGACTCAGAGGGGGAAGTTGTAGAATTTGATGCTCAGAAAGCACAATGGGATACTTGGAGTTTGTGCCACTCCTCAGACAAAGTTGCCATGATTTCCCGAGAGGCCAAATTAGTTTTTATTGGGAGTTTCAGGGGGGGCAAGAGACTTCAGGAAAGGGGCACCTCAGAGGGAGGAAAGTACATGATTTGTCAGCAAACTGTGGTCGCTGCCGATTCCTCGTGAACTCATACAGTAAAGCAGAGCTCTAAAGGGGATTCCAGGCGGCGGTCGGCCTGGTAATCACACTGTGGTGGGTGAGGTTAGATACACTGACTGCTTGTGGTTGGTGGCAAAGGAGCAATTCCCCGCCGTCATCATGTGGACTTGTTGTGCTTTTGGTTTGATGGCTACTTTTATTGTCAGAGTTGTTGTTTCATTTTTTCTACTACAGCAAAGCAACAGAAGGCGTCGGTCCAGTGGTGACATGAGACTACAGGGAGGGAAATGTTTGCCAATTTAATTCTTCCAACAGACAATAACATACGTTTTCTTTTATTTGATGACTTCAGAATCAGAATCAGAATCAGATTTATTGTCCAGGTATGTTTACACACACAAAGAATTTAACTTCAGTGAACTGTGCTCTCTTATGTACAGGTACAACATTAAATATCAACAATAAACAGAATAAGAAAAGACTAATATTTACATAAATATGAAACAGTGCAAAAGATGCTGAAGTAACATGATGAGTAAAATGTAGTGATGTGACAGATGGGTCAATTAAGATGTTTATTACAGTATTTACATAAATAAGTGTTAAATTAAATAATATATATATATACATGTATGTATATTCACTGTGACGGTTGGTTTAGACTTTCTGTATTCCTATCTAAAGGCATCCTAAACAAACACCTTTTACTCCACTTTAACTTTGGCAACTACTACCACCCGACGTCCCGGACGCCCAGCCTCCACCATCAGACTGTGTCGTCCCCCAACCACCGCCGGACGCCAATCAAGCACCATCAGACTGTGTCGTCCCCCAACCACCGCCGGACGCCAATCAAGCACCATCAGACTGTGTCGTCCCCCAACCACCGCCGGACGCCAATCAAGCACCATCAGACTGTGTCGTCCCCTAAACCACCGCCGGACGCCAATCAAGCACCATCAGACTGTGTCTTCCCCTAAACCACCGCCGGACGCCAATCAAGCACCATCAGACTGTGTCGTCCCCCAACCACCGCCGGACGCCCAGCCTCCACCATCAGACTGTGTCGTCCCCCAACCACCGCCGGACGCCCAGCCTCCACCATCAGACTGTGTCGTCCCCCAACCACCGCCGGACGCCAATCAAGCACCATCAGACTGTGTCGTCCCCCAACCACCGCCGGACGCCCAGCCTCCACCATCAGACTGTGTCGTCCCCCAACCACCGCCGGACGCCCAGCCTCCACCATCAGACTGTGTCGTCCCCCAACCACCGCCGGACGCCCAGCCTCCACCATCAGACTGTGTCGTCCCCCAACCACCGCCGGACGCCAATCAAGCACCATCAGACTGTGTCGTCCCTCAACCACCGCCGGACGCCAATCAAGCACCATCAGACTGTGTCGTCCCCTAAACCACCGCCGGACGCCAATCAAGCACCATCAGACTGTGTCGTCCCCCAACCACCGCCGGACGCCCAGCCTCCACCATCAGACTGTGTCGTCCCTCAACCACCGCCGGACGCCCAGCCTCCACCATCAGACTGTGTCGTCCCTCAACCACCGCCGGACGCCCAGCCTCCACCATCAGACTGTGTCGTCCCTCAACCACCGCCGGACGCCCAGCCTCCACCATCAGACTGTGTCGTCCCCAACCACCGCCGGACGCCAATCAAGCACCATCAGACTGTGTCGTCCCTCAACCACCGCCGGACGCCAATCAAGCACCATCAGACTGTGTCTTCCCCTAAACCACCGCCGGACGCCAATCAAGCACCATCAGACTGTGTCGTCCCCTAAACCACCGCCGGACGCCAATCAAGCACCATCAGACTGTGTCGTCCCCTAAACCACCGCCGGACGCCAATCAAGCACCATCAGACTGTGTCGTCCCCCAACCACCGCCGGACGCCCAGCCTCCACCATCAGACTGTGTCGTCCCTCAACCACCGCCGGACGCCCAGCCTCCACCATCAGACTGTGTCGTCCCTCAACCACCGCCGGACGCCCAGCCTCCACCATCAGACTGTGTCGTCCCCCAACCACCGCCGGACGCCAATCAAGCACCATCAGACTGTGTTGTCCCCTAAACCACCGCCGGACGCCAATCAAGCACCATCAGACTGTGTCGTCCCCCAACCACCGCCGGACGCCAATCAAGCACCATCAGACTGTGTCGTCCCCCAACCACCGCCGGACGCCCAGCCTCCACCATCAGACTGTGTCGTCCCAAAACAGGACAACAGGAACGTGAGGAATACAAAGCAGAAATCCTTCCTGCATATTATCCCCTATGCTCTTTAGTAAAGCGTCTCGAGGTTACACTTTGTTATGAATTGGCGCTAAACAAATAATGATCGATTGATTTTCAGCGATGGGATTTAGATTTTTACTACAAAAAAAAAAAAAAAATTCAAAAATGTGGCTTTTTTCTTTTTTAGAGGTAGGCCACAATGTTAGCATGTTGCTGGACATGGCCAGAAGAAATGGATCATCTTGTGATCAGTCAACTTTGTCCTTATGATCTGTAAATGTGACATTAATTCATTAGTTTAATTTGTGCCAAAGATTTTGTTTGTATCAGAAATCTACTGTCTGTTCATGTGCACATAAGAAAATGTAAGCATGCTAACACCTAATTAAGATGACGGAGAGATGCTCAACTTTTAACCTGTATTAGCATGTGCGCGTTGTCATTGCCAACACGTTAGCATGCTGCTGTTAGCATTCAGCTCAAAGGAGCCTCTTTGTCTCACTCTAACCTGCCTTACACCCCAGAATCTGTCATTGTACATTTGTCAGACAACAAAAAAAGAGTCTCTCAACTCTTCCTTTTGGGTTTCTTTGTTTTGCCAATCCTTCCTTCCTTCCTTTTTTTTTTCTCTTCTTCCTCTGACCTCTGACCTCGACCCCGGTCTGGCCCGTCAGTTAATGGATTGATGAGCTAGCCGGGCCGACCATCAGACTAAACAAAAAGATCCCCACAACTTGTGACGGCCAGAGGTCAGATATGTGGTTAACAAAGATAACCCTGAAAGGTGACGAGACCGCTGATTTGAGAGTCGGTCTCTGCTCCTCCTCAACTTGAACTCCGGAGCTCCAGACCCAAAAAGCGTCCCCCGTGTCTTTAGCCTGCAGCCAGACAACACGTCCTACCTCCACTCCTCTAAGTCTCCTTCTATTCACTGCAGACATGCTGAAACAGGTCTTAAACTGTGAAAAAGGGGTCCAGCATATAGTGAGCTGACAGAATCCGCCGCCTATATTTTTGAGGCTTGACTCCTTGTAAGTCACACAGAGAGTTGAATTAAAAAAGGATTAAGAGCAGAGAAAGAATTAGAGGGGATTAGACAGGATTCCCGGGGCCGCGCCACAAAATCCATAGCTGATGTGCTAAAAATGATTGGATGTAGATGCTACATCTCATATTAACAAGGTTTTCTGTGAGGCGTGGAGGCGCTCTCGTCACACATCAGCGGACACACTAGCAGAGGAGCTCTTGGCTGCATGTCGGCCATGTTTTACATGTTGGGGAGTGTTTGAGTCAAGGGGCCTGACTTCCTTCTACCTCTCCTGTGTTGATAGTCAAGACTCCACTTGAGAACAGCTTGAATCCTGCATCACTAACGCTGAGCCTAAATTGAGCCTGACAGAGCTGCAGGGAGCCGCTGTGGTTAACCTTACACTGTTTACACCGATTATAAATGATGCCGAGAGATCAGCAAAAAATCGAAGTGTGTTCCCTGAAACATAACCGCGGGATCGAATGAGTAATTCACTTCCACCGAACCAGCAGATACAAACACTATAAAGTGAAGAAACATGAAGATACTCACAAACATTAGCTACAGCACATTCACAAGAAACAGGTGGGTTGTTTCCTGGAGGAGGGGGGGTTTGTTTTATATGTTTGGTTGTCTTGGAGACAGGGAGACGTGTTGATGGGTGTAAGGGTGTGTTCGGCCGAACTGCCCCGGTGACAGCCAGTTGTCCAGAGGGTAAGGGATACTAGCTGGCACTGTAGTCCAGTGATGAAGCTGCCAAACTGGGCAGAGCATCAACACCAAAAGATGCCCCCCGACAGGACTGTCTCAGCCCCACCAGGCCTCGCCCCGCTTCAGAATCTTGGAAAGTATTTCACATGGCATTCAGTGACAATGACTTAGGGCACGGTCTCACTGGTCATCTGTACCGTGTTGTACTCAAGCACGATTGGCCCCCCGCTGCGCCATTCCCACGCTGGCTGGCACGGCCCGCGGTCACACTGGCCAGGACTAACCGTGGGGGTTTAATATCTCAGATTCATATGCACCCAAGCTCAACATCTTCTGAAGATAAAACATAGTTATTTATGCTCAGGGGTGTTTTTTTCCCTCTGCCAAGAACGATGACGGCAAACTTCAAAACTTGGAGTGTAAACTTCCACTGAATCCAAGAAACATAAAGAGCAGATAAACTACTCTATAAGCCCAGGAACCACAGAACCTAAAACAACCACTGTGTGTATACGTTTGCAGGATGTTTTTTTTTTTACATCTTTCCAACGAAACTCATTGAGACTTCACATCAGCAAAAAAACATTTTTTTATTGTGTTTGTGTGTGTGCTGTGTTCTTGCAGAGTCATCACATTAACATCCTTTAGCCCGTTAAATTGCTCATCGCTGGATCGAGGAGTGTAAAGTGGATTAACTGAGAAATACTCACAGAACAATTCTATGGAAGTCGGAGGTGGAAATAGTGCTTATGTTTATTTTATGGTAACTTGTTGAGACACACTTCACCTTCTGAAGTGAGATTGAGCAAGGCACTAAATGTCTGTGGGCTCCAGGACTGCCTCTTGGTGTTGCGACCTAGAAATATCTGTATGCAATTCAATTTGACAGAAGAAAGTTAGAAAGTACTTTATATAATATTATTTCACATTTGTTTAATTTGTTAATTTAAAAAACATGCAGGTTCTGTAATTTCATGTTAGTTCACACAGAAATTAAAAAGTTGTTATTAACTCTTTTAATTTTAGGTTTTGATATATGACGTCATCGGCCTGCGTGCAGAGGACCCGATGCTTCTTAAGAAACATAATCATAAAAAAAAAAACAGCACCGGGAAGAATAAAGTTGCCAAACAGAAGACAGAGTCCCGGTCAACATCTGCAACTGTCTCTGACCTTTGACCTGACCTGTTTTTTTAAAATTTGAGTACAGTAAATAAGATAAAGAGAAAAAAAAGTCAGACTAGCTCCCGACTTCTCTCAGCAGATCTACAGTGAATGTATTTGAACTCGTGAAGAGATGCTTGCACTTTTCCCCCTCACCAATTAGCTGACGACTCTGAACTGGACCCTAATGATAATTGAAGCCGCCGCGGCACCTCGCACGCCCCCCCTAATAGCTTTCTCTTTTTATAAATCACGAGAAGCAATCACTCTACCATTACCTTCACTCACATATGCTATAATCACACTACCGTTAAAACGCCGCACTGTATGGATTTCTACACGATGACAGCAATCCAATCCGGCGTCTCTCCTATTATCTGAGGCGGGAACGCAGAGAGGTTGCATGTAAAGCGAGGCCCGGTGTGAAGTCAGCGTTATTTTACACACGCGCCTCATAACTGTTAAATCCTGCCTTTTTTTGTTGGCAGTGGAGCGCTTGTTTTCTTGCTTTGTTTCACACGTTAACCACCCCCCCCCCCCTCGCAGTCCTCTAATCTCCTCTACTAGCCATCTTACTGCTGAGCCCAGCTCTTCCTCACCACATTATTAGCTTTGACCTTAGCGTGTCGTTTTCCAGAGCTGACACCGAGCCAGAGAAACTGTGCCAGAACCTGCAGCCAGAAATAAAGGGCTAACACATGTTGCATTTTATGAACAGTCCAGCCGTGGAACGTACTTATAATATATTTATGAATACAGTTCTGTAGGGACTGTGAAACCATTCCTGTCCCGTCCACACCCTGCAGCTCCACCACAGCTCGATCCTGAACTGTGTGTGTGTCACCCTTTTCCCCTCGCAGACCACTAACTCCCATGCCCCTCTTCACCTTCATCCAGCGTGACTGTTATAAACACATGCTCTCTTCCACACCCTCATGCGACCTTCATCCCACCCCACCCTGCCATCACCACGCTCCGCCTGCTGTGGTCTCATGCTCCATGATTCCCTCCTCTGTTACGAGTATCATGATTTCTTCAATGAGACCGTAACCCCACCCTGCAGTGTCGCTCGCTCGCTCATGTTTAGGTCACCTCTACTCCCCTTCCCTCCTCAATGACGACCTGCGGTCTGAGGGGTGGTGTCATTTTTAGCTGCTCAGATCATTCCTGCACCTCTCAGCAGCTTGTAAGTAATTGGTTTTAACTCTTGTGATCACCCCCGGTGGTCCCTCTGCACCTTTAAGAAAAAGCTAAAGACCCAGCTCTTTCATGAATACCTACTAACTTAATGATGATGGTCTCCATATTATTGATGATGATGATGGTAATGACGATGGTTTTTGTTTGATAATGACGACTTATAAGATGGTTTCTATACTGATTAGAGCTCTCAAGAACTGCCCTCAATGTTGTGCTTTGCCTCTGGTCACTTCCTGTCAGCACCTGTGTGTCCAATCAGACTCAAAGCTGATCGTTTGCTCTTACTGACATTGTTCCCTTTTTTTGTTTTGTTTTTACAGCTTACAAACTGATACAGATGATGGATTTTCTTTGTTCCTTTTTCAGAGAACATGAGTTATTAATTTCTGTCAGGACCTAAAGACAATTTCAACCAGAATCTAAAAAAGTGGATCTGGAGGAAATTACCAACCCTGCCTTAAAATTAAAAGGAGCACCGGTGTAAAGAAAACAGAGTAATGTGTGGCCTTTTGGAGGTTAATAGTTCGCCTGCAGCATTTTGTACTAGTTGTAAACAGTTGAGGGTTGTTTTGCAGAGAAAGTTGAAAAGAGAGTTTCAGTAATCCAAACAGTTGAAATGAAGGCGTGATTAATCATCTCCATCTGAACTGTGGGTGCAATGGGCCTAAGTTTTGCAGTATTTCTCAGCTGATAAAAACAAGAGCGAACTAGAAAGTTAATATGACGGTCAAGGCACAGAGATAAACCAAAAGAAGCGCCTAGATTACGCATAACATACACACATAGGGAACCAAGGGAGTATGATCCTGCCGTTGTGTCAAAGTGGATTTATCCCAAAATAGGACAAAAATCTGATTCCCCCAGCGGTAGTATGAACTCTGCTTGAGCTTATCTTCTTCTTCTAAAAAAATATATATATATAACACAGCCAGGCACTGGTGATGCAATTATGATGAAACTGTTGTGTTTTTATTTACTCTTGCAGGAAGTCATAACCAACAGGAAAAACCAACTCCCTCCTAACAGCAGGGCGCAGCTCGCGATCAGAAGAAGGTGGACTCAACAACATTTCTACTTTGCAACTCCGTCCCTTTATTGTGCTGTGAAAAAATATAAATACACTTCAGAGGATTTATTCACATCAAAGTAAAGATGGTTCAGTGCCCCCCTGGAGACTAGAGTTGCAGAACCTTAAAAAGCTTAATTTGCAAACATTAATGGTGAATGGACTTGAGCTCGATATTTCTTTTCTCGTCTTCTGACTATTCAAAACACACCTACACATTCACACACTGATGGTAGAGGCTTAAGGCCAAGGAGATCGTCGGCCGTCGGTCCTAGTTGGACCGCCGGTGAGCGGTCATCGCCCTAGTTTTTGCGGTGTGTCCGGCTCCATCGCTACCCGTCTGCCTTTTTCCAGCTGATTCGACATGTTGAATCGGAGGTCGGTGAGAGGAATCTCTCTGATTGGCTGTTGGGAGGTTTCATTTCTCTCCAGCTCTCCTCTCAGGTTCAGTAAAGCCCCTTGAGCATGTCGCTTATGGAAGTGATTAGTGATCAGAATTCAAATGATAAAGCTAATTTGAAAATTCAAATGCATTAACAGAAATTCTTTTTAACTTTCAGAATATGAGTGTATTATTTGACTCAAAAATTAAATTATGATTCATTTATCTAATTTGAATTTTAGTTTTCAACTTCAAAAATGCACATTCTTTGACTAAATTAAAATGAAGAAGAAAATGACATTTGCTTTATCATTTTAAAAAATGCCCCGCTAAATCTGTATCATAATTCAAATGAAAAAGCTCATTTTAAAATGAAAATACAGGAACAGAAACATGTTTTAATTTTCAGATTATAGGAGCATTATTTGACCTATATTTAAAATGAATATTCAGTCATCCAGTTTGCATTATGCTTTTACTCTCTATGTATGCATATTGTATGACATCATTCAAATGAAAACTAAAAGGTCTTTGGCTTTTCATTTTCAAACCAACTCGAAAACGAAATGGCAAAGTGGACGGCGCAGGAAAGTGACGTCAGACTCCAGCTCCCAGGCAGGTGAACGTAATATTTACAGTCTATGAGGCGAGCGGGCAGAACGTGCAGCACGATGGGTGGCGGGTTGAATCTTTAACACTAGGGCAGACTTTAGTTCACACTGTGATACAGGTGGCGATCGGAGTGTTTTTTTCAGCGCACACTGAACTTTCAGCGAGCATGACGCAGCAGCTTTATAACCAGAGCTGCCAAGTCTCACGCGTGACACCATGCCCACTATCTCTGACCGTGAGAGTCACTCAGCATCTGCACGCCGTGAAATTCACACAGACGTGTCCTAAGACCGGTTTATTGATAGATTATAGATCACTCTCTTCTCTGCTTAACTTAGTTACATTAAAAAAGATTATCGATTGAATTTTCTGTTTGTAATAATCTCTCCAGCTCTGTGCACAAAGTGTCTCTCATCCTCTGTGCGTAATGGCTCACACTCTCCCTCTCGACCGACTGTATGAGCTCTCTCTCCCTTTCAGAGGTTGTTTTGTAGTTATTAAAAGAATAATCAACTACAACGCCAAAACTGAATCAAAATCAGGGCAACAACTAGTTTGGAGCTTGTACCAGTGTTAAAGATTCACCCCGCCACCCATCGTGCTGCGCGTTCTGCCCGCTCGCCTCATAGACTGTAAACATTACGTTCGCCTGGGAGCTGGAGTCTGACGTCACTTTCCTGCGTCGTCCACTTTGCCATTTCGTTTGAAAACGAAAAGCCAAAGACCTTTTAGTTTTCATTTGAATGATGTCATACAATATGCATACAGAGAGTAAAAGTATAATGCAAACTGGGTGACTGAATATTCATTTTAAATATAGATCATATAATGCACCTATAATCTGAAAATTAAAACGTGTTTCTGTTAATGCATTTGAATTTTCAAATTAGCTTTTTCATTTGAATTCTGATCACTAATCGCTTCCATAGTCTCTGTAGTCTCCATGCTTTCATCCATTAGTGCGGTTTCTCCTTCTTTGTCTCCTCCTCCTCTTCTTTTCTTTTTCCACTAAAAGACCAAGAGCTGACAACGCCAGCGCCATTTTCTACTTTTCATCAGACATTATTCTCCATCAGTAGACGACCTATAATACGAGTGGTGAGCGACAGCGGTGTGAAAATGGTCTTCTCGTATCATAGAAACAGACTACCGCCCCCTGCTGGCATGACGAGTTATTTCCTCTCACACATGAGCAGAACGTACGTGGTGGTTGGTCGTCGGCTGTAGTCTTTGTGGTGTGTTCAAGTGCAACTTTTTGGCCAAGACGTGCAGTCCACCCTGTTCTTTGATTCTTGTAAAGACCTTGCTCTACAACAATCCTGCAGAGTTTTCAAAATCCTGTTTCACTTGATTGAAGCCCCCCTGCATGATGTTGATGATCTCAGAGCCTTCGGGTTCATAGATGTAATCATAGCAAAAAAAAAAGATAAAAACCAACAGAACCCTGGCAGTGGTTCAAAAAAAGACTGCATGTCTAGACCAAAGCTTTAAACCAACAGAACCCCCATACTCAGTAATCCTTTATCCGAGCTCTCCGATGCCTGATAGAGTCATTTCCATTTCCTTCTCCATCTCATACACTCTTTATGTTTAATGTGGCCAAATTAATCTTTGACAACCTCCAGGAGCCGTGTAGGTTATCTAATATTCAGGTCATTTTGTGAGCATAGAAAAGGTGAATTTAATATATTCTTTAACCTCAAACTAATTACAGTGTGCAGCAGCTGTCGGCATGTTAATAACTAATTTAAAGAGACACGCTGCGTTTAAAACCTTCCCTCAGAGTGGATGTAGCTGCATATACAATCAGTCATGATTATTCCCATATAAACATTTTATTAACAGTGAAATTTCCACGTTACAACATGAGTCTATAAATCTTTCAGACGCAGACAAATGGATTTGCAGCAGACTCTGAAGTAGCCGTGCTGAGCAGAGCTGTAGGATGTAGAAGTTATTGTCATCGGCCAATACGCTTCCTCCCCCCCACTTCCTACTTCCTGTCTGGCCTGAGGGATTACAGAGTCCGGGTCCTCCTCTGGCAAACGCTGAGTCTGAAGACTCTGGCTGTGTGAGTGTTTATGTGGTTTTCATCTCCACAAAAAAAAGTCCCATTGATTCCCTTCCTTGTTTCTTTTGTGGTTCAACAAGTGTTTTCAGAGCCACTTTGTGCACAGCTGCCAGTGTTCCTGTGTTTGAGATGTGTGTTTATTGTGATTTATTCAGGGTTGAAAGTAAGCCCGCTACGGTCCGGTACTGTGGACCACTAAAAGAGTCAGTGGTGGTACGCTGTACAGGAAAGAGGGGAGAGCAGCCGCCTGCCAAAACACACATTCAAAACCAGTCACTGTTGCACTTTCAGCAAGAAAACACATCTCCTCGGGGCGCCTGTAGCCTAGTGGCTATGAAGTGCACCCCTTGTACATAGGCTAGTCCTTGTCGTTGCAGCCACGGGTTCGAATCCGACCTCGGCCCTTTGCTGCATATCATCCCCCGCCCTCTCCTCCAAACATTTCCTGTCTCTTCAGGTAGTCCAGTCCAAGAAAATTGATATAGAAAATTGAGTTTTTTTTTTCTGGGCAGAAAAGCCGGGAGCCTTAGCATGAAGCGTTGAGAAGAAAATCGCTGCACTTCCGTCTCTATGGCAACAGTCTGTTGACAACGGCCTCTGTATGGCCAACTGTGGTAACTTCTACTCCTAAGAAGTCGACAACTTTATGTCCAGATATTCACTCTTTATGTAGAACGGTAAGAGTTTGTTTACAGAATGTGAACGAGACGGCAACGTGCTGCAATCAAGGGAAAAATGAGTGGCGTTCAAGTGCACACCAGAAAATAGGAAAAACCATTCTCCAAAGAACTAATAACCTAGTTATTTATCATACTCACATTACAACACCAACACTGCTCCGTTACTTTTCTCTGTGTGTTTTACATTAGAAATTGTTTATTTAGCAATCAGACACGAAGCAAAGAGGATGTTGGTACAAGACACGATCCGTAGGCGGAAAAACGACGGGGAATATCATACATTTGGAAAAAAGCGCCGGTGATGTCATCAGCCCCTTTGTGAAAAGTTGAAAGATTTTGAACGTGGACACTGGGCGCTGCACCGGTTGCTGCTCGTTGAAAATAATTTTTAAAAAGACACTAACATAGAAATAAACGTTGGGTGGACACGGGGCCTTGAACACCACATTGTTTTTTCTTATGAATTGCTTCTAAGCGAGTCTACATCTGGAAGGAGCCCAGCTGTCTTTATTACTGATTCATGCTAGCTAACATGAGCACGAGCTTCCTCCAGCAGCTGACTGATATCCAGCGCTGCGGGGTTTTGGCACGCAGACGTTTGTTGCAAAATCTTGCAAAAGTAAAACATGTAGCATTATACGATGTGATGTTTCTGTTTTATTCCAACAACACAGAGACAGCAGCTCAGACAAGCTGCGTGTGAGGTGACCACGAGAGATCGCTCTGTAACTCCACTGTGCATGCGTGTCTTTACTTCTTCAAACAGCCTGTGAGAGGGCGTGTTTGATTTATTGTTCTGGGACTTTCAACATGAAGTACTTCTGATGTCTTTCGACTCCACACAGGCATTACAATATTGAAATGTGTTTTTTTCAAGGATGCATGAAGTCTTGTAGAATTGTAGCGTAGTATAAATGACTGAGATTCAACAGATGAACGAGCGCTTCACAGAAAATAATTACTGTTCCCAGAGTCATTAAAAAGATCGGTCTTCATAATAACGGCCTGGAAGTTTGCTCTTCACCATCCTGTGTACTTTCTAACAGTTTCCTGCATGTTTGGATGATTAAAGCAGCCTCGGTAGTTTCCAGGTATTGTTGTCATTAATAATGGAATATTTAATTTGTCTGTTTTCACACCGTAGCTCCGCTCAGTTTGAGACTCTGTATGTGCAGCGTGTCTCTCCTGCAGAGGTGTCGA
>NC_083612.1:1375356-1385356 GCF_963584025.1 Labrus mixtus | reverse complement strand
GTCTTTTAGAGCAGAACATGTATTGACGCTAAAGTCCTTGATGCATCATCTGCAGGTTTGACCCCCCGTCCACGACCGATGGATGAAAACGTACCTGACTCTCTCCTCCCTAGCGGTCCGATCAATAAAGTAAAAAAGGACCCCAAAAAAATCACCATGACTCTAAATGTGTTGATTGAGCGCTAACTCCCATCCTAAGTTTGACTGAAAAACACCACAAACTGTGTTTTCCGAACCTGACAGTGGCCATGTTTTTTATTTTTCCCAAAGGTCAGTAGCATCGACCTCCGAGCGGAAAAGGATAAAGTTTTACTTCTAAGGACATTCATACCTGTGACCTTTACGTCGCCCCCGTTGGACTGTTTAAGAGGATTGCATGTGACATTGGGCTGGTTTGTGTGCTGCCTTTTCCAAGTCTTGATTTTAGCATTCATGACGTTGCATTCTTGTTTTTGGGATGAGCTGGTCCGGCTGGAAAGCAACAGGGGGGTTTCCAGTTGCAACTAGCCGTAGCTTGATGAACAAAGGTCATCTGTAACTATTAGTTTTTTGCATCATAGAAAAGGGTTCAAAATATGTAACACACATATTAACACACTAACTTCATTCTCATGTTTTTCTGTTAAGAAGTTCATGATTTACAAAATGAACATCATGATTCTGTATTTAAGAAGACCCCAAAACCAGCGACTGAGACCAAAAACTAACTGGGAAAATAATCAACGATGTCTGAATGTCAGCTTTAACTGAATCAACCGTCTCTCGTTGGCGTGGCAGATTCAAAAGGTCGCTCATACAGCTCATATACTACTAAGACACATTCTTCATGAAGACCGAAGTTTGTTTAGTGTGAATATGCAGTGAGCTCCTCTGCAGGGAGTTTGTTAATGATGTCGCCGCCTCTTATCATGTAGAGATAATTAAACTCTGAGAACTTTATCAGAGTGAAAAGAAGAAAAACATGACGAGAGACGAACGCACTGAACAAAATAAAGTTGCAGTCTTGAGGTATAAAATGTGAGAATTAACAAGAAGAAAAATGACGAGCGTGGAGAAGAGAAAAGCAGCTCAAGGACGAGTCCTCTTTGTACTTTTTGTCACTTGTCCAAACTTCTGCACTTGAAAGGATAAGTGGGCATAAATCAGCTGACAGGCCTGTGTGTGTGTGTGTGTGTGTGTGTGTGTGTGTGTGTGTGTGTGTGTGTGTTTGTGTGTGTGTGTGTGTGTGTGTGTTTGTGTGTATGTGTGTGTGTCTGTGTGTGTGTGTGTGTGTGTGTGTGTGTGTTTGTGTGTATGTGTGTGTGTCTGTGTGTGTGTGTGTGTGTGTGTGTGTGTTTGTGTGTGTTTGTGTGTGTTTGTGTGTGTGTGTGTGTGTGTGTGTGTGTGTGTGTGTGTGTTTGTGTGTGTGTGTTTGTGTGTATGTGTGTGTGTCTGTGTGTGTGTGAGTGTGTGTGTGTGTGTGTGTGTTTGTGTGTATGTGTGTGTGTCTGTGTGTGTGTGTGTGTGTGTGTGTGTGTTTGTGTGTGTTTGTGTGTGTGTGTGTGTGTGTGTGTGTGTGTGTGTTTGTGTGTGTTTGTGTGTGTGTGTGTGTGTGTGTGTGTGTGTGTGTGTGTGTGTGTAAGACATCCAGAGAAGAGGGTACAGTACACACTCATTTATTTCTGTAGTGTCGGACATATTGTGAGTAAAAAAAAACCCATCTGTCATCTCCACCCTCGTCACAACTGGCTCCTCCCCCTCCGTCTCCATTCACATTGTCCCGGGACGCTGCACGGCCATAATTGGTGAACTGTCTGCACAGGGCGAGCGTCACATCAGTCGTCTGTCCACCTCGCTTTGTGCTCCGAGGACTTTTTGTTTCACTGCGAACATCTTATCTAAAAGTATCAATTTATATTTTTCTCCATCCGTCAGCCTCATCGGTTTATCCTCCTCGTTCAACCTCCGATGTCCCCTCTTTCTGCGTATTCATTTAACTTTGTGGCCTGACGTATTGTGCTGAATGCTAATAGGTTCCCACGCTCACAAGGTACAATATAGTGGAGAGTAAATGACTGTGTGTGTGTGTGTGTGTGTGTGTGTGTGTGTGTGTGTGTGTGTGTGTGTGTGTAGGAGGCTGGGCAGTCAGTCCACAGTTCCATTAGCCTGATGGAGTTTCTATTAAATTAGAAACTCTCTCTCTCTCTCTCTCGCTATCTCTGCCTCTCCTTCTCTCTCTCTCTCTCTCTCTCCCAATCACATTAGTGCTCTTATCTCATCGGTGGAAGCTCCGCCGGCAGTGACGGGTGGGGGGAGTGGAGGGGTGGAGTTTAATCTGGAAGCGGACAGGAAAAAGGACAAGCCCTCATAAATAGAGAGAAGCAGGAGGGGCGGTCGATGTGTATCTACTACAGGATGTGTGTGTGTGTGTGTGTGTGTGTGTGTGTGTGTGTGTGTGTGTGTGTGTGTGTCAGGGATGTTTAAGATGAAACAGGTCCATCAAAGATCCTGACACACATGTGTCTGAAACCACATACTGCCTTCTACATGCTCAAAATATATAAACTGCTTACTTAACCCGACTGTTAGCAACATGCTAAAGCACGATCCAGGACGTACTTCCTGTCCAAGCTCTGTTCCATGAGCTAGCATCAAGCTAACGCGTCCAGTCCTTATATATAATTCAACAGCAATATGCAAACATTCTGTGGTGACCATTTTAAAACAAACCCTTTATTGTCCAAAGCAGTCACCACTGAGACTATTTCCGGACGCGTGCACCTGGCGTCGCAACAAACAAATGTCTGGTTCTCTTTTCCAACAGAGTCTTTAATCTGTTTGTTATAGTTCATGATCGGGTTCACTAATGCACATAAATGTCCCATTCTGTCCAATACATCATAAAGCATAAACTGTTACATCCAAGTCAACCCGACACGCCGACACGGTCAAAAACAATATGCTTCCAAACACACCTGAATCCAACTAGCTGGAGCCTTGGCTTTATGCACAAGCGGGCGGGTGGTGCAGTGAGTTGAATGGAAGAAGAAGACCTGAGAGTGCGGGTAGGTGTGTTGATGTGCAGGAGTTCAGAGAGGTAAAGCGGAGCGAGGTTGTGGATGGCCTTGAAGGTGAGGAGCAGAATTTTGAAGGTGATGCGATGTTTAACCGGGAGCCAATGAAGCTGCTGTAGGACGGGTGATGTGATTAACAGAGGGCGTTCTGGTGAAGATGTGAGCGGCAGAGTTCTGGACCAGTTGATGTTTGTGGATGGACTTGAGAGGGAGACCAAAGAGAAGGGAGTTGCAGTAGTCAATTCGGGATGTAACCAGGGTGTTGACGAGGATGGCAGTACTGCTGGGAGTGAGGGACGTGCGGAGGTGATTAACGTTACGAAGATGGAAATAAGCAGACTGGGTGACATTATTGATGTGAGCTTGGAATGATAGTGTGCTGTCTAGGATGACACCCAGACTCTGAACCTGAGGGGAGGGAGAAACTGAGGAGTGGTCAATAGCCAGATAAAAACTGTCGAGTTTAGAGATTGTTGATTTGGTGCCGATGAGGAGAAGCTCGGTTTTGTCACTGTTTAATTTGAGGAAGTTGAAGGTGAACCAGGATTTTATTTCTTGCAGGCCATCAGTCAGGGAAGTGGGCGGGAGGGGGGAGGTGGGTTTGGTGGATAGGTAGAGCTGGGTGTCATCCGCATAGCAATGGAACTGGATGTTATACTTACGGAAGATATGGCCAAGAGGAAGGAGATAGATGATGAACAGAAGGGGGCCCAGGACAGAACCCTGAGGAACACCGGTAGTGACTGGAAATGGCTGGGATTTGAAGGTTCCGAGTTGAGTGAACTGAGTGCGACCAGAGAGATAGGCTGAAAACCAGTGCAAGGGTGTGTCAGTGATTCCAATGGAGGCAAGTCTGTCAAGGAGTGTGTGATGGGGGATGGTGTCGAAGGCTGCACTTAGATCAAGGAGGATGGTTAGAAGTCCGGAGTCAGCTGCCATGAGGAGGTCATTAGTGATTTTTACCAGTGCTGTCTCTGTGCTATGGAGGGGGCGGAAACCAGACTGGAACTGTTCATAGAGGTTATTGTCAGGCAAATGAGTGTGAACCTGAGATGCAACTGTTTTTTCAAGAATTTTGGATAGGAAGGGTAAATTAGAGATAGGATGAAAGTTATTTAAGTAATTTGTGTCTGCAGCAGGTTTCTTAAGTATAGGGGTTATTGAAGCTGACTTGAAAGAAATGGGAACAAGACCAGAGGTGAGGGAGGAATGTATGGTGACCATTATTAGGCAAGACAGAGGGGGTAGGCAAGCTTTTACCAGGACAGTAGGAAGAGGGTCTAATGGACAGGTAGATAGTTTTGATTTCCGAATGAGGTCAGATATTTCAGCAACAGAAGGAAATTTGAAACTTGAAAGTGAGTGAGAGAGAGAGGGGGTAAGAAGACTGGGAGAGATGAGATGTTAGGAGTCAGTTGCTGGTGAATCTTGTCTACTTCGGCAGTGAAAAATGTCATTAAAGAGTTACAATAGGCGGTGGAATACAGATGAGAAGCAAGAGAGTCCGGTGGATGTAGTATGTTGTTGACGATGGAGAACAGTGTCCTTGTATTCCCTTCACCTGAGCTGACGATACCTGCGTAGTGAGTTGATTTTGCTGTAGAGAGACTGTCCTTGTAGTGGAGAATGTGGTTATTGTACATTTCTCTGTGAATAAGAAGTCCAGTTTTCTTTAGAGATTAAGTAACATTAATAAGACTTCATGAGTGTTAATTACACTATAAATTAATTTATAATTGGCTTGTAAGATATTAATTAACACAAAGAAACTTGTTTTAGAACACTTATCAAAGTTCATAAGATGTTTATTAACATTGATAAGACTTTTTTAGGTTCACGTATATAAAGTGTTAATAAGTTTCTAATAAGAGCCTATAAGTGTGACATAATAAATGTGTTAATTATGCCTATATTAACAATTATATAGCCTTATTTGTGTTAATAAGCATCTAATAAGGTCTTATAAGTGACTTATTACCTGTTATTAATGCTTATTACAAACACCTTAATATAAAGTGTTACTGACGGCTGTGAGAGTTTTTTTAAAGGAAACTTGATGAATCACAAAGCTCCGTCCTGATTTCATCCAATGTGTGAGCTTTGGCGGTGTGAGCTGACATTGACATATTTTATTTTGTTACTTACTTTTGTCTCTGGCTGATTTCAAAACCGCCTCGATTTGGCTTAAACGCAGTATGCAGTACATCATGCATACTGCGTTCAACAGTACGTTTCTGCTTGTTCAGCACAAGCCAATCAGATGCGTCCAGTCGACATGATAAAAGTACTTTGTAAAAAAAAGTAAATGAGAGAGAGAGAGAGAAGAGATGGACTCACGGAGACAGACGGGCACGGGGACCCTCCACGCTGAGACGGCGTGTCCCTGGAATGTATAATTATCAGTGTTTTAGAGCGCACACATGTGGGTGTGTGCAGGCGACAGTGAGCCATTAGCAAGGTTTAAATGAAGGTCTGCATCAGCAGCAACTATTCTAATAATGACCGCCTTGGTCACAGACAAACTAATGCACCGGTGGCGTCTGCCTGTTGTGTGTGTGTGTGTGTGTGTGTGTGTGTGTGTGTGTGTGTGTGTGTGTGTGTGTGTGTGTGTGCTTATGGCTGAGTAAGGACACATACCTCTTAAATTGTCCAAGGTGACACTGGGTCTCTGTGTGCAGACGTCCGATATAATGCACTGCTGGCAGCGATAGGGTTTCTCTGTTCTGCTGAGCACCATATCACACACACACACACACACACACACACACACACACACACACACACACACACAGTCGAGGAGTATCAGTCACAACATATTTGACTTAATAAACGTTCATTCAAAACATTTACAGAGTCATTTCCTTGTATGTTATTGCATGTTTTACAGTTGGACGTTCATACAAGACTATTTTATTTTCAGATAAAAGGTTCCTCGTTATAATAATGCCTCCTTACAAACTTGTGACCGCATATAAAAGCATGCATATAAAAGCATGGCACGCAAACATAGTCAAACATGCTATCTGCAAACAGTCCCTCACCTCTAAATCACTCAGATGAAATCCAGAACTAAAGCGATGGCTTATGGTTAATTTGAACCAGTCTTAATGATTAACCCGTTCTCTTTGTTCCCCCTTTAACTCTTTTGTGGTTTGTAGTTTGAGGCCTTTCATATCTTTCTTCAAGTCAGCTGGTTTTGATTGTTTTCCCTGTTATTATATTCAACCTGGCTCAGCAGAAATCTGTCTAACGGTGACCTTACAGCAGTATCATTCAGGAGACCTTCTTATCAAACGTACAGTGTAGTAGATTTATCTTTGAAGGTCCAATGAGGAAAAAAAATCAACTTGTTAAATGTAAACTATAAAAGTCACTGACCGTTTAATGATTCAATTTAACAACAGTTTCTTCGTCTCATATCCTCTTCTTCTTCTTCAGTTTAAATAAATCTCAGAGCTCCTCAAAACATGTGTGTGAAGTTTCTTGTTCTAAATCCACTCTGATCCTGTATTTGATCATGTCTATAAACCCCTCTATTTCAGCCCTGCTCAGAACAGGCTGTTTCTGTGTCTGTACCTTTAAATATGTAAATGAGCTGTGTCTGACCACGCCCCCCTCTCTGGAAGGGCTTGGGTGTACTCGGTGCTTTCTCTCTCCATGTCCTATTGTTTACGGTGAGAAGGCAGACTCAGAGGGCAGAACAAACACCTAGCTGTGGGAGTGTCACCCACCTGGGGGAGGGGCTACTGCCCTTTGTGATGTCATGAAGGGAAAATCTCCAAACGGCCTGTTTGAGCACACATTTTCTGAAAAGTGGAGCAGGCAGAAGACGCAGGTTTAGCGCCTCAGATTCCTCCTGTGAATTTTGGGCCTCAATGTCATAAAAGGAAGAATGATCAACATGTTCCACATAAATAAATCATAAAGTCTGTCCTGTGTAAATGTGTCTCTGAGTCCTGACTGTCTACAATGAGGGAGAAGCTCGAGTCCCGCTGGCTGTGTTGTTGTCAGAGCCGTGTTTTCATGGACGGGACGGCCGGCTCCTCCCCTTGTGTATAAAAGCTGTTTTAGTCAAGAACTAGAGAGAAGAAGAAGAACATACTCACTGATTATTTGGATGTTAGTAAGAGTTTTTAGATCACGCTCATTCTGTGTCAGTTTACATGAAATGTGAAGCTACGAGCTAACTAAAGAGCGCTAACATTAGCATGCTAACACAACAATGTGAAGCTACGAGCTAACTAAAGAGCGCTAACATTAGCATGCTAACACAACAATGCAGGACACAGCTAATGTGAAGCTACGAGCTAACTAAAGAGCGCTAACATTAGCATGCTAACACAACAATGCAGGACACAGCTAATGTGAAGCTACGAGCTAACTAAAGAGCGCTAACATTAGCATGCTAACACAACAACGCAGGACACAGCTAATGTGAAGCTACGAGCTAACTAAAGAGCGCTAACATTAGCATGCTAACACAACAATGCAGGACACAGGTGATTGCAGCTTGAGAAAAGGACAACTTTGTCCGCTGCTTTCTCTTAATGGTGTTTAATTATGGTGCGTTCTAATTGATAACTCCTTCATGCCAACGTGAGTGGAGAGGGGTTCGAGGTGTGTCTCTGGAGGAGGGCGGAGGCTTCAGGATGAAGGAGGCGTGGCCAAACAGCAGCTTGTTTTGGTTTCATGCTGGAGCTCAAGGGCGACATCTACTGGATCAAAAAGTCGCACATTCTTCCATTAAAGGCAAATTATTTTACACACTACGCACTTAAAGAGTAAGTCTCTCAGATGTTCTTCTCACCTTGGCGTGACTGAACGTTATCTTTGGATAGTTTGAAATGATTTACCTGCTGAGTGAATAACAAGTGAAGCAGATTATTCGACTTCTCTCTCTTCCGGTGACTCATCTCTTTGTGAAGTCCGTCGCTGCAGCTTATAATCTTCTTAATTTGTTTTCTGCAGCGCCCACTCTTCCCTCATCCATCTCAAGCATCCTCTTCTTATTTAGTCAGTTTAATTTATCTGATTATATCTCAACTCCTGCAGAATATCCCGTCACATGTCTGCTGTACTGATCTACCTTTCAGAGGAGGATTATTAAATAACTCATCTTTCTTACCTGCAGGGTTTGTTCAGTTTGATACGTGATACTTTTATTTATTTTTTTACCCCAGAAGAGTCATAAATGGATGCGGAGGAGAAAAGCAATACGAGCAGCCTCTGGTTTGAAGCTTCCAGGAGTCTCGTTAACGTGCAAAAAAACAGAATAAATTAAGATGTAATTAAATTATCAAGAAACACAATCACACCTCTCTCCACAAACTGAAACAGACTAACAGATCCGTTTTTGTAACGTTGCATCAGGAGGGCAGCTTTGAATGTTACTAAATTAATCACTTGTTTAGTCTCAGGAGCACAAAGAGTTTATTCATTATCGTTACTACTACTGATCGATCGGCCTTCCCCGTCCTGCTCTACAGTCATCCATCCACCCTGACTGTGATGTGGTTTATTGTGTGTGTGTGTGTGTGTGTGTGTGTGTGTGTGTGTGTTGTTTCTCCCAGGATCTCGTGTCTCTAGGTCCTGGGAATCAAACGCAGCAGCAGACAGTAAACACAGCTGGGTCATGTGGGCGGAGGGATTTATACTGTATGTACTGTATGGAGGTTCATTGTGCTCACGGTCAGATCAGCAGAGTCACTGAGTCAAGTTGCAAAGAACAATTGGGACTGTTGTCTTCATCCCTTTGTATCCACCTGCGTGTTATTTATTAGTGCTTTTATCCAAAGTGACGTACATCAGAGAGTAAGAACGACTCAAGCAAGACGCCAAGCTCAGCATACAGGATCTTTATACTCCCCTCTTTGAAGAACAATTCTGCAAGTCTGGATTTTGGGGGAATGAAGAGTACACAGATCCAACCACAAGCGTCCTAAATGACTCAGAGACGCATTGTAATAAAATCAATTATCAATTATCTTTACCGCTTTTACCGTTCGGGCTCGCAGGGCGGCTGGAGCCGATCCTAGCTGTCATGTGAGGCGGCTGTGGCTCAGTTGGTACAGTGGGTCGTCTCTCAACTGGAAGGTCGGGGGTTCAATTCGGAGCTCCTGCAGCCACGTGTCCGATGTGTCCATAGGCAAGAAAGACACTTAACCCCAAGATCAGAGCTTTTCAAGTAGGACCACAAATGCAGATGTGACAGAGAAGGATGGGTGCACCACAACCAACACAGCATCTGGTTTATAAATGTTGGAAATGAAAGAGATGAAGAGGTGCTGCTGGTAGTTTGATTTCGTTATGATTGAAAGAAACAGGCTATTTTTTTTTACACTTCTCTCCTTGCTAAGCTAAGCTAACCTCCTCCTGACTGTAACAGCAAAGACAGAAGGAGTCACAGGTCACCAGGTTCTTCAGGTCCTGAGTCCTGAAAGAGGTTTTTACATCAGACGGCCACACACACACACACACACACACACACACACACACACACACACACACACACACACACACACACACACACACACACACAGACTCCAGGTCGACAACATCATGTTCACGTCTATGGCTAATGGAGTGTGAGTGGTCTGCTGTTTGTCGTCTGCTCTTCAGAGACTCGTAGGCTCAGATCTTCACAGAGATCGGTATCAGGCTCGTGTCTGTCTTTGTACGGACCTGTGTGTCACGTGTGGTTTGTTTGCATGGATCTCAGAGGAGCTGAGACAGGAATGCTTCATTTGTTGTCCCTTAATATTGACTGATGTAGCTTTAACATAACATCCTTGTCTATCTGCATGTTATCATCCTCTGTCTGAGGAGCTGTATCTGGATTAGCTGAGCAAGAAAAAAACAACAACATGAAACAGACACAAAAATAACCCAGTGATAGAGGAATTAAAGAGGAGGAAAAAGTGGAAATGCAATTATTTTCCACCCTGCAT